>NW_024608797.1:7500-25000 GCF_018296145.1 Oncorhynchus tshawytscha | reverse complement strand
GATTACTACTGTATATCTCTACGGGCATAGATTACTACTGTACATCTCTACAGGCATAGATTACTACTGTATATCTCTACGGGTATAGATTACTACTGTATATTTCTACAGGTATAGATTCCTACTGTATATCTCTACAGGTATAGATTACTACTGTATATCTCTACAGGTAAGGGTGAGGTATAGATTACTACTGTATATCTCAACAGGTATAGATTCCTACTGTATATCTCTACAGGTATAGATTACTACTGTATATCTCTACAGGTAAGGGTGAGGTATAGATTACTACTGTATATCTCAACAGGTAAGGGTGAGGTATAGATTACTACTGTATATCTCAACAGGTATAGATTCCTACTGTATATCTCTACAGGTATAGATTACTACTGTATATCTCTACAGGTAAGGGTGAGGTATAGATTACTACTGTATATCTCTACAGGCATAGATTACTACTGTATATCTCTACGGGTATAGATTACTACTGTATATCTCTACAGGCATAGATTACTACTGTATATCTCTACGGGCATAGATTACTACTGTACATCTCTACAGGCATAGATTACTACTGTATATCTCTACAGGTATAGATTACTACTGTATATCTCTACGGGTATAGATTACTACTGTATATCTCTACAGGTATAGCTTATACTGATATCTCTACAGGTATAGATTCCTACTGTATATCTCTACAGGTATAGATTACTACAGTATATCTCTACAGGTATATATTCCTACTGTATATCTCTCTACAGGTATAGATTACTACAGTATATCTCTATAGGTAAGGGTGAGGTATAGATTACTACTGTATATCTCTACAGGTATAGATTACCACTGTATATCTCTAAAGGTAAGGGTGAGGTATAGATTACTACTGTATATCTCTACAGGCATAGATTACTACTGTATATCTCTACAGGCATAGATTACTACTGTATATCTCTACAGGTATAGATTACTACTGTATATCTCTACAGGTATAGATTACTACTGTATATCTCTACGGGCATAGATTACTACTGTACATCTCTACAGGTATAGCTTACTACTGTATATCTCTACAGGTATAGATTCCTACTGTACATCTCTACAGGTATAGATTACTACAGTATATCTCTACAGGTATATATTCCTACTGTATATCTCTACAGGTATAGATTACTACTGTATATCTCTATAGGTAAGGGTGAGGTATAGATTACTACTGTATATCTCTACAGGTATAGAGACTACTATCTCTACAGGTATAGATTACTACTGTATATCTCTACGGGCATAGATTACTACTGTACATCTCTACAGGCATAGATTACTACTGTATATCTCTACGGGTATAGATTACTACTGTATATTTCTACAGGTATAGATTCCTACTGTATATCTCTACAGGTATAGATTACTACTGTATATCTCTACAGGTATGAGATTAGATTACTACTGTATATCTCAACAGGTATAGATTCCTACTGTATATCTCTACAGGTATAGATTACTACTGTATATCTCTACAGGTATAGATTACTACTGTATATCTCAACAGGTATAGATAGATTACTACTGTATATCTCAACAGGTATAGATTCCTACTGTATATCTCTACAGGTATAGATTACTACTGTATATCTCTACAGGTAAGGGTGAGGTATAGATTACTACTGTATATCTCTACAGGCATAGATTACTACTGTATATCTCTACGGGTATAGATTACTACTGTATATCTCTACAGGCATAGATTACTACTGTATATCTCTACGGGCATAGATTACTACTGTACATCTCTACAGGCATAGATTACTACTGTATATCTCTACGGGTATAGATTACTACTGTATATCTCTACGGGTATAGCTTACTACTGTATATCTCTACAGGTATAGCTTACTACTGTATATCTCTACAGGTATAGATTCCTACTGTATATCTCTACAGGTATAGATTACTACAGTATATCTCTACAGGTATATATTCCTACTGTATATCTCTACAGGTATAGATTACCACAGTATATCTCTATAGGTAAGGGTGAGGTATAGATTACTACTGTATATCTCTACAGGTATAGATTACCACTGTATATCTCTAAAGGTAAGGGTGAGGTATAGATTACTACTGTATATCTCTACAGGTATAGATTACTACTGTATATCTCCATAGGTAAGGGTGAGGTATAGATTACTACTGTATATCTCTACAGGTATAGATTACTACTGTATATCTCTATAGGTAAGGGTGAGGTATAGATTACTACTGTATATCTCTACAGGGAGATTACTACAGTATATCTATACAGGTATAGATTATATCAGCAGTGTGTAGTATAACTGGGTAGTTTGTAGTGTATCAGTAGTGTGTAGTATAACTGGGTACAGTTTGTAGTGTAACTACACATCCATAGTGGGGACAGTAACAGTGTAACTACATCGTGGAGACAGTAACAGTGTAACTACATAGTGGAGACAGTAACAGTGTTACTATGTAGTGGAGACAGTAACAGTGTTACTACATAGTGGAGACAGTAACAGTGTTACTACATAGTGGAGACAGTAACAGTGTTACTATGTAGTGGAGACAGTAACAGTGTTACTACATAGTGGAGACAGTAACAGTGTTACTATGTAGTGGAGACAGTAACAGTGTAACTACATAGTGGAGACAGTAACAGTGTTACTACATAGTGGAGACAGTAACAGTGTTACTACATAGTGGAGACAGTAACAGTGTTACTACATAGTGGAGACAGTAACAGTGTTACTACATAGTGGAGACAGTAACAGTGTAACTACATAGTGGAGACAGTAACAGTGTTACTACATAGTGGAGACAGTAACAGTGTTACTACATAGTGGAGACAGTAACAGTGTAACTACATAGTGGAGACAGTAACATTGTTACTACATAGTGGAGACAGTAACAGTGTTACTACATAGTGGAGACAGTAACATTGTAACTACATAGTGGAGAAAGTAACAGTGTAACTACATAGTGGAGACAGTAACAGTGTTACTACATAGTGTAGACAGTAACAGTGTAACTACATAGTGGAGACAGTAACAGTGTAACTACATAGTGGAGACAGTAACAGTGTTACTACATAGTGGAGACAGTAACAGTGTTACTACATAGTGGAGACAGTAACAGTGTTACTACGTAGTGGAGCCAGTAACAGTGTAACTACATAGTGGAGACAGTAACAGTGTTACTATATAGTGGAGACAGTAACAGTGTAACTACATAGTGGAGACAGTAACAGTGTTACTACATAGTGGAGACAGTAACAGTGTAAATACATAGTGGAGACAGTAACAGTGTAACTACATAGTGGAGACAGTAACAGTGTAACTACATAGTGGAGACAGTAACCGTAACAGTGTTACTACATAGTGGAGACAGTAACAGTGTAACTACATAGTGGAGACAGTAACAGTAACAGTGTTACTACATAGTGGAGACAGTAACAGTGTAACTACATAGTGGAGACAGTAACAGTGTAACTACATAGTGGAGACAGTAACAGTGTAACTACATAGTGGAGACAGTAACAGTGTTACTACATAGTGGAGACAGTAACAGTGTAACTACATAGTGGAGACAGTAACAGTAACAGTGTTACTACATAGTGGAGACAGTAACAGTGTTACTACATAGTGGAGACAGTAACAGTGTTACTACGTAGTGGAGACAGTAACAGTGTTACTACATAGTGGAGACAGTAACAGTGTTACTACATAGTGGAGACAGTAACAGTGTTACTACGTAGTGGAGACAGTAACAGTGTAACTACATAGTGGAGACAGTAACAGTGTTACTATGTAGTGGAGACAGTAACAGTGTTACTACATAGTGGAGACAGTAACAGTGTTACTACATAGTGGAGACAGTAACAGTGTAACAGTGTTACTACATAGTGGAGACAGTAACAGTGTTACTACGTAGTGGAGACAGTAACAGTGTTACTACATAGTGGAGACAGTAACAGTGTAACTACATAGTGGAGACAGTAACAGTGTTACTACATAGTGGAGACAGTAACAGTGTAACTACATAGTGGAGACAGTAACAGTGTAACTACATATTGGAGACAGTAACAGTGTAACTACATAGTGGAGACAGTAACAGTGGTACTACATAGTGGAGACAGTAACAGTGTAACTACATAGTGGAGACAGTAACAGTGTAACTACATAGTGGAGACAGTAACAGTGTAACTACATAGTGGAGACAGTAACAGTGTTACTACATAGTGGAGACAGTAACAGTGTAACTACATAGTGGAGACAGTAACAGTGTAACTACATAGTGGAGACAGTAACAGTGTTACTACATAGTGGAGACAGTAACAGTGTAACTACATAGTGGAGACAGTAACAGTAACAGTGTTACTACATAGTGGAGACAGTAACAGTGTAACTACATAGTGGAGACAGTAACAGTGTAACTACATAGTGGAGACAGTAACAGTGTTACTACATAGTGGAGACAGTAACAGTGTAACTACATAGTGGAGACAGTAACAGTGTTACTACATAGTGGAGACAGTAACAGTGTTACTACATAGTGGAGACAGTAACAGTGTTACACATAGTGGAGACAGTAACAGTGTTACTACATAGTGGAGACAGTAACAGTGTAACTACATAGTGGAGACAGTAACAGTGTTACTACATAGTGGAGACAGTAACAGTGTTACTACATAGTGGAGACAGTAACAGTGTTACTACATAGTGGAGACAGTAACAGTGTTACTACATAGTGGAGACAGTAACAGTGTTACTATGTAGTGGAGACAGTAACAGTGTTACTACATAGTGGAGACAGTAACAGTGTAACTACATAGTGGAGACAGTAACAGTGTTACTACATAGTGGAGACAGTAACAGTGTAACTACATAGTGGAGACAGTAACAGTGTTACTACATAGTGGAGACAGTAACAGTGTTACTATGTAGTGGAGACAGTAACAGTGTTAATATGTAGTGGAGACAGTAACAGTGTTACTACATAGTGGAGACAGTAACAGTGTTACTACATAGTGGAGACAGTAACAGTGTTACTATGTAGTGGAGACAGTAACAGTGTTACTATGTAGTGGAGACAGTAACAGTGTTACTACATAGTGGAGACAGTAACAGTGTAACTACATAGTGGAGACAGTAACAGTGTTACTACATAGTGGAGATAGTAAAAGTGTTACTACATAGTGGAGACAGTAACAGTGTTACTACATAGTGGAGACAGTAACAGTGTTACTACATAGTGGAGACAGTAACAGTGTTACTATGTAGTGGAGACAGTAACAGTGTTACTACATAGTGGAGACAGTAACAGTGTAACTACATAGTGGAGACAGTAACAGTGTTACTACATAGTGGAGACAGTAACAGTGTTACTATGTAGTGGAGACAGTAACAGTGTTACTACATAGTGGAGACAGTAACAGTGTAACTACATAGTGGAGACAGTAACAGTGTAACTACATAGTGGAGACAGTAACAGTGTAACTACATAGTGGAGACAGTAACAGTGTAACTACATAGTGGAGACAGTAACAGTGTTACTACATAGTGGAGACAGTAACAGTGTAACTACATAGTGGAGACAGTAACAGTGTAACTACATAGTGGAGACAGTAACAGTGTTACTATGTAGTGGAGACAGTAACAGTGTTACTACATAGTGGAGACAGTAACAGTGTAACTACATAGTGGAGACAGTAACAGTGTAACTACATAGTGGAGACAGTAACAGTGTTACTACATAGTGGAGACAGTAACAGTGTTACTATGTAGTGGAGACAGTAACAGTGTTACTACATAGTGGAGACAGTAACAGTGTTACTACATAGTGGAGACAGTAACAGTGTTACTACATAGTGGAGACAGTAACAGTGGTACTACATAGTGGAGACAGTAACAGTGTTACTACGTAGTGGAGACAGTAACAGTGTTACTACATAGTGGAGACAGTAACAGGGTTACTACATAGTGGAGACAGTAACAGTGTTACTACATAGTGGAGACAGTAACAGTGTTACTATGTAGTGGAGACAGTAACAGTGTTACTACATAGTGGAGACAGTAACAGTGTTACTACATAGTGGAGACAGTAACAGTGTTACTATGTAGTGGAGACAGTAACAGTGTTACTACATAGTGGAGACAGTAACAGTGTTACTATGTAGTGGAGACAGTAACAGTGTAACTACATAGTGGAGACAGTAACAGTGTTACTACATAGTGGAGACAGTAACAGTGTTACTACATAGTGGAGACAGTAACAGTGTTACTACATAGTGGAGACAGTAACAGTGTTACTACATAGTGGAGACAGTAACAGTGTTACTACATAGTGGAGACAGTATCAGTGTAACTACATAGTGGAGACAGTAACAGTGTAACTACATAGTGGAGACAGTAACAGTGTTACTACATAGTGGAGACAGTAACAATGTCTAGTCAGTTCCAGTCTGAGCAGCTCACCAGCAGGGAATCATCCAGCCATCTGAGAACATACCTTACACTGAGAAACATGTCTCTGTGTGTGTGTGTGTGTGTGTGTGTGTGTGTGTGTGTGTGTGTGTGTGTGTGTGTGTGTGTTGTGTGTGTGTGTTTGTGTGTGTTTATGTGTGTGTGTTTGTGTGTGTTTATGTGTGTGTGTGTGTGTGTGTGTGTGTGTGTGTGTGTGTGTGTGTGTGTGTGTGTGTGTGTGTGTGTGTGTGTGTGTGGGTGTGTGTGTGTGTGTGTGTGGGTGTGTGTTTGTGTGTGTTGTGTGTGTGTTTATGTGTGTGTGTTTATGTGTGTGTGTGTGTGTGTGTGTGTGTGTGTGTGTGTGTGTGTGGTAAAGGGGAGGAACAGCATTCCTGGGTTAATTGTGCTGTGAGTCATGTGATCTCCTGCCTGCATACCTCTTCTCCATTTAATCAGCAGGCAGTTCATTCACAACACAACCTCTAACGACACAACATGTAACAACACAACCTCTAACAACACAACCTCTAACAACACAACCTCTAACAACACAACCTCTAACAACACAACCTCCTAACAACACA
Organism: Oncorhynchus tshawytscha; assembly: GCF_018296145.1. Lineage (NCBI taxonomy): Eukaryota > Metazoa > Chordata > Actinopteri > Salmoniformes > Salmonidae > Oncorhynchus > Oncorhynchus tshawytscha. The sequence goes on along the minus strand of NW_024608797.1, from coordinate 17,937 downwards.
ACCTCTAACAACACAACCTCTAACACAACCTCTAACAACACAACCTCTAACAACACAACCTCTAACAACACAACCTCTAACAACACAACCTCTAACAACACAGCCTCTAACACAGCCTCTAACAACACAACCTCTAACAACACAACCTCTAACAACACAGCCTCTAACACAACCTCTAACAACACAACCTCTAACAACACAGCCTCTAACAACACAACCTCTAACAACACAACCTCTAACAACACAACCTGTAACAACACAACCTCTAACAACACAACCTCTAACACAACCTCTAACAACACAACCTCTAACAACACAACCGGGAGGGAGACATGGAGCAGTCAGGGGAGGGGGGGTGGGAGGGTAGGAGGGGGAGACATGGAGGAAGGGAGGGTAGGAGGGGGGTAGACATGGAGCAGTCAGGGGGAGGAAGGGAGGGTAGGAGGGGGAGACATGTCAGGTGTTTGCTGGTTAAAAGGCCTCCAAGGTCACACTTATGAATGACCTCTGACCTTTAGGCACCCCCACCGCCAACCTTCAGTCAGTCAGGTTAGAGCAGGTTGTCACACAGATGCCGGGACCCACCCACGCACGCACGCACGCACGCACACACAGGGCCCTGGATGGGACTCTAAGCTCCAATCTCCTACTCTGACAATCATTTCCTGTGGAATGTTGTCAGCTGATAGTAACCTGCCACTCAGAGGAGAGAGGGAGGGAGGGAGGAAGGAAGGAAGGGGGCAGGGAGGGAGAGAGAAGAGAGAGAGGTAGGGGAGAAAGAGAGGGAGGGAAGAAAGAGGGGGAGGGAGGGGAGAAAGAGGGAGAGGGAGAAGAGAGGGATGGAGGGAAGGAAGGGGGAGGGAGAGAGAGAGATGGGAGGGAGGGAGGGAGGCCTGTGCTGTTTAGACTGTTTGTTTTGGTGTGGGCGTGAATTGTGTACATATGTGTGTGTGTTGAGTTTGTATTTGGAATAGGGAGATGTGTGTATGTGTGACTGTTTGTGCTGTGAGAATGTGTGTGTGTGTGTGTGTGTGTGTTTAGAGATGGGTTTGCGGGCACCTGGGGGAGGAGCTGAATAATCCTAAAATTACCCTCACTGGCAGGGCTTGTGGTCTCACATCTGTACCCTGTTAGACTCTGTCCTCTCCTCCGTTCCCCCTCTCCCCCTCTCCTCAGTTCCCCTGTCCTCTCCTCTATCCCTTTCTCCTCTCCTCTTCCCTATCCCTCTCTCCTCTCCTCGGTTCCCTCTCTCCTCTCCTCTTCCCTATCCCTCTCTCCTCTCCTCTCCTCTCCTCTCCTCTCCTCTCCTCTCCTCTCCTCTCCCTCTCCTCTCCTCTCCTCTCCTCTCCCTCTCCTCTCCTCTCCTCTCCTCTCCTCTCCTCTCTCCTCTCCTCTCCTCTCCTCCCTCTATCCCTCTCTCCTCTCCTCTTCCCTATCCCTCTCTCCTCTCCTCTCTTCTATCCATCTCACCTCTCTTCTATCCCTCTCTCCTCTCCTCTATCCCTCTCTCCTCTCCTCTACCACTCTCTCCTCTCCTCTATCCCTCTCTCCTCTCCTCTATCCCCTCCTCTCCTCTATCCCTCTCTCCTCTCCTCTATCCCTCCCCTCTTATTTCCTGTCCTCTCCATTCACATCTCTACTATTTCCCCCGTCTTCTCCTTTCCTCTGCTACAGTTCCCCTCCTATCTCTATCTCCCTCTGTTCTTTCTGCTTTTCCTCTAGTCTTCTCCCACCTCTATCCCCCTCCATATGTAACCTCTTTAAGTTACGCCTACAAACAAATTACGGATGATGAAATCAGGTTTACAATCTTCCCAGTCCCCATATTACTGTCACTTCCTATTCTGTCACCCAGCATATAGATTCCAGAGAAAGCAGACTGTAATGGCAGCTATCCTTAAGCTTTCGAAGCCACGATGAGTGTCTAGTTCCCAGTCATGTGACAGGGGCCACCCAGGTCACGTGACGAGGGAGTGTTGAATGTTTCGTACCTGTTGTTTGAGCTGTTGTACCAGGCTGTCCTTCTCTCTCTTCAGCATGGCCACCTCGTCCTGCGTCTTCTTCTTCTTGGACGAGGACAGCTCCAGCAGGGCGATGTTGGCATCCTTCTCACTGATGGCTGCTAACAGCGCCTCCTGTCTGTCAAGGACACACATTACAACACACTGTTAGGATTCAGAGAGTTATTAGACAACACATGTAGGATGTATTCAGTCAGGAAATACAAGGTGGAGTTTTAAAGCCAGGATATACAAAGTGGGATGTATGGAATTCATTGATTGGAATATACTGATTTTCTTAAAAAGGTGAAATAGATTGAAGTTAGCCTGGTGCAATTTGGCATGACAATGACCATAGGAGTAAACAAGACAACACAAAGAGATCTGGGACCAGGCTAAGAGTCAAGTGAGAGGTGACATAAATATCTTCATTGACTTTATTGAGGCTTCATTGAGTCCTGCCAAGCTAATATGAACACTGGTTCCCTACAGAGAGAACGATGGTTCCACGGCTCTGTGACGTCATAAAAGGCTTTATGATGTCAGATTATTCTGTTTAAACACTGTATTCCCTACAGAGAAACACTGTATCCACGACGTCATAAAAGGCTTTATGATGTCAGATTATTCTGTTTAAACACTGTATTCCCTACAGAGAGAACAATCAAAGACGTTTAAACACTGTGTTCCCTATTGGGCTGTTTCTGGAAACCTCCGTCCGCGATCAAACCTTATAAACCTCAGTGGCCGTGTTTCAGTTAGTGTAGTAGGTAAAAGGTGCTATTGATGCCCTGTGTGTGTGTGTGTGTGTGTGTGTGTGTGTGTGTGTGTGTGTGTGTGGGAACACTGATGTGGTGCCCATTCCCTGCCACCCTCAGGGCCTGAGTGTGTGTTTTGCCAAGGGCCGAGGAAGGGAGGGGGAGGGGACTTCACAGGGCTAGGGGCCAGAGGCTAGCTAGGGGGTAGGGAATAGGTGTTAGGGGGTAGGAAAGGGCAAGGGAGAAGTGGGAAAGGGGTAGGGGGCTAGGGTAGTGGGTAGAAGGAATGAGCTATAGGGTTAGGGTAGGGGTAGAGGGAATGAGATATAGGGTAGGGAGTAGAGGTAGAGGGAATGACATATAGGGTTAGGGTAGGGGGAATGAGCTATAGGGTAGGGAGTCGAGGTAGAGGGAATGAGATATAGGGTTAGGGTAGGGGTAGAGGGAATGAGATATAGGGTAGGGAGTAGAGGTAGAGGGAATGAGATATAGGGTTAGGGTAGGGGTAGAGGGAAAGAGATATAGGGTAGGGAGTCGAGGTAGAGGGAATGAGATATAGGGTTAGGGTAGGGGTAGAGGGAATGAGATATAGGGTAGGGAGTAGAGGTAGAGGGAATGAGATATAGGGTAGGGAGTAGAGGTAGAGGGAATGAGATATAGAGTTAGGGTGGGGGGAGGGGGAATGAGATATAGGGTTAGGGTGGGGGGGGAGGGAATGAGATATAGGGTTAGGGTAGGGGTAGAGGGAATGAGATATAGGGTTAGGGTAGGGGTAGAGGGAATGAGCTATAGGGTAGAGGAAATGAGATATAGGGTAGGGAGTAGAGGTAGAGGGAATGAGATATAGGGTTAGGGTAGAGGTAGATGGGATGAGATATAGGGTAGGGAGTAGAGGTAGAGGGAATGAGATATAGGGTAGAGGGAATGAGATATAGGGTAGGGAGTAGGGGTAGAGGGAATGAGATATAAGGTTAGGGTAGAGGTAGAGGGAATGAGATATAGGGTTAGGGTAGGGGTAGAGGGAATGAGATATAGGGTAGGGAGTAGAGGTAGAGGGAATGAGATATAGGGTAGAGGGAATGAGATATAGGGTAGGGAGTAGGGGTAGAGGGAATGAGATATAAGGTTAGGGTAGAGGTAGAGGGAATGAGATATAGGGTTAGGGTAGGGGTAGAGGGAATGAGATATAGGGTAGGGAGTAGAGGTAGAGGGAATGAGATATAGGTTTAGGGTAGGGGTAGAGGGAATGAGATATAGGGTAGGGAGTAGAGGTAGAGGGAATGAGATATAGGGTTAGGGTAGGGGTAGAGGGAATGAGATATAGGGTTAGGGTAGGGTTAGAGGGAATGAGCTATAGGGTTAGGGTAGGGGGAATGAGCTATAGGGTAGGGAGTCGAGGTAGAGGGAATGAGATATAGGGTAGGGAGTAGAGGTAGAGGGAATGAGATATAGGGTAGGGAGTAGAGGTAGAGGGAATGAGATATAGAGTTAGGGTGGGGGGATGAGATATAGGGTTAGGGTTAGGGTGGGGGGGGGGAATGAGATATAGGGTTAGGGTAGGGGTAGAGGGAATGAGATATAGGGTTAGGGTAGGGGTAGAGGGAATGAGCTATAGGGTAGAGGAAATGAGATATAGGGTAGGGAGTAGAGGTAGAGGGAATGATATATAGGGTTAGGGTAGAGGTAGAGGGAATGAGATATAGGGTTAGGGTAGAGGTAGAGGGAATGAGATATAGGGTTAGGGTAGAGGTAGAGGGGATGAGATATAGGGTAGGGAGTAGAGGTAGAGGGAATGAGATATAGGGTAGAGGAAATGAGATATAGGGTAGGGAGTAGGGGTAGAGGGAATGAGATATAAGGTTAGGGTAGAGGTAGAGGGAATGAGATATAGGGTTAGGGTAGGGGTAGAGGGAATGAGATATAGGGTAGGGAGTAGAGGTAGAGGGAATGAGATATAGGTTTAGGGTAGGGGTAGAGGGAATGAGATATAGGGTAGGGAGTAGAGGTAGAGGGAATGAGATATAGGGTTAGGGTAGGGGTAGAGGGAATGAGATATAGGGTTAGGGTAGGGAATGAGCTATAGAGGGAATGAGATATATTAGGGTTAGGGGTAGGGGGTTAATGAGATATATATAGGGTTAGGGTAGAGGGAATTATATATAGGGTTAGGGTAGAGGGAATGAGATATAGGGTTAGGGTGGAGGGGAGGGAATGAGCTAGTGATCTCTCCCCCCTCTACCCCCCCTCTCTCTCTCCCCCCCTCCCTCTCTCTCTCTCCCCTCTTCCCTCTCTTTCTCTCTCCCCCTCCTTCTCTGTCTGTCTCTCTCCCCCCCTTCCCTCCCTCTCTTTCTCTCTCTCCCCCCCCTCCCTCTCTCTCCCCCTTCTCTCCCCCTTCCCTCTCTGTCTCTCTCCCCCTCCCTCTCTTTCTCTCTCCCCCTCTTTCTCTCTCTCCCCCCCCTTCCCTCTCTGTCTCTCTCTATCACAACTCAGTCTATGGAAGTCATCAGTGTTAACCCCACCAGTCAGACCTCTGTGTTAATCAGCACAGCTTTGTGTTTCCATCCCCTGTGCCAGGGGAAGGGTAGAGGTCCTACTTTACCAGGCCTGGTGCCAACTTCACCCTTCCCTACGCCCCTTCTCTCTCTCTCTCTCTCTCTCTGTATCTCTCTCTCTCTCTCTGTATCTAACTCTCTGTATCTAACTCTCTGTATCTAACTCTCTCTCTCTCTGTATCTAACTCTCTGTATCTAACTCTCTGTATCTAACTCTCTCTCTCTGTATCTAACTCTCTGTATCTAACTCTCTGTATCTAACTCTCTCTATCTAACTCTCTGTATCTAACTCTCTGTATCTAACTCTCTGTATCTAACTCTCTGTATCTAACTCTCTCTCTCTCTGTATCTAACTCTCTGTATCTAACTCTCTGTATCTAACTCTCTCTCTGTATCTAACTCTCTCTCTCTGTATCTAACTCTCTCTCTCTCTGTATCTAACTCTCTCTCTGTATCTAACTCTCTCTCTCTGTATCTAACTCTCTCTCTCTCTGTATCTAACTCTCTCTCTCTGTATCTAACTCTCTCTCTCTCTCTCTCTCTGTATCTAACTCTCTCTCTCTGTATCTAACTCTCTCTCTCTCTGTATCTAACTCTCTGTATCTAACTCTCTGTATCTAACTCTCTCTCTCTGTATCTAACTCTCTCTCTGTATCTAACTCTCTCTCTCTGTATCTAACTCTCTCTCTCTGTATCTAACTCTCTCTCTCTGTATCTAACTCTCTCTCTCTCTGTATCTAACTCTCTCTCTCTGTATCTAACTCTCTCTCTCTGTATCTAACTCTCTCTCTCTCTGTATCTAACTCTCTCTCTCTGTATCTAACTCTCTCTCTCTCTGTATCTAACTCTCTGTATCTAACTCTCTGTATCTAACTCTCTCTCTCTCTGTATCTAACTCTCTGTATCTGTATCTAACTCTCTCTCTGTATCTAACTCTCTGTATCTAACTCTCTGTATCTAACTCTCTGTATCTAACTCTCTCTCTCTCTGTATCTAACTCTCTGTATCTAACTCTCTCTCTCTCTGTATCTAACTCTCTGTATCTAACTCTCTGTATCTAACTCTCTCTGTATCTAACTCTCTCTCTCTGTATCTAACTCTCTCTCTCTGTATCTAACTCTCTCTCTCTCTGTATCTAACTCTCTGTATCTAACTCTCTGTATCTAACTCTCTGTATCTAACTCTCTCTCTCTCTGTATCTAACTCTCTGTATCTAACTCTCTCTCTCTCTGTATCTAACTCTCTGTATCTAACTCTCTGTATCTAACTCTCTGTATCTAACTCTCTGTATCTAACTCTCTGTATCTAACTCTCTGTATCTAACTCTCTGTATCTAACTCTCTGTATCTAACTCTCTCTCTCTCTCTCTCTGTATCTAACTCTCTGTATCTAACTCTCTGTATCTAACTCTCTGTATCTAACTCTCTGTATCTAACACTCTCAATTCATATCAATTCAATTTAAGGGCTTTATTGACATGGGAAACATGTGTTAACATTGGCAAAGCAAGTAAAGTAGATAATAAACACAAGTGAAATAAACAATAAAAATGAACAGTAAACATTACACTCAGAAGTTCCAAAAGAATAAAGACATTTCAAATGTCATATTATATATATACAGTGTTGTAACAATGTACAAATGGTTAAAGTACAAAAGGGAAAATAAATAAACATAAATATGGGTTGTATTTACAATGGTGTTTGTGGTATTTCACCCAGTAGATATGGGAGTTTAACAAAATCGGGTTTGTTTTTTAATTCGTTGTGGATCTCTCTGTCTATCTAACTCTCTACCACCCTTTCACTCACTCACATCCAGGACACTGAAGAATCCTCTGACCCAAATCTGTCCAGAAAATAGTGACATCAGATCACTAGGGAAACCCGTACCATCTGCACACACACACACACACACACACACACACACACACACACACACACACACACACACACACACACACACACACACACACACACACACACACACACACACACACACACCTTGAGATATACAGTATGCCTTACACACCACTCAGTCCCACAGAGACAGCTCCATCTTTCAGTGAGAGTGCTTGACAGGAAAAGCTCCAAAAAACAAGGCAGAGAAATGAACAAAACCTTGAACTTCCTCCTTCCTACTTCCTACTTCCTAGCTCCTATAGCCACATTAACTCGTACAGTAAATCCCCATACAGAGTGTATAGGGCACTATACAGGGAATAGTATGCCATTTGGCACGCAATCCTATATCTGGAGGTGTGACTTGTTTTAGCTCTGTTTCAGGTTAAAGGTTAGGACCTTTAGTCTCAGTCCAGCCTGCTGCAGACAGACAGCATTCAGAGGTTAGGACCTTTAGTCTCAGTCCAGCCTGCTGAGGACAGACAGCATTAGGACCTTTAGTCTCAGTCCAGCCTGCTGAGGACAGACAGCATTCAGTCCAGCCTGCTGCGGACAGACAGCATTAGGACCTTTAGTCTCAGTCCAGCCTGCTGCAGACAGACAGCAGTAGGACCTTTAGTCTCAGTCCAGCCTGCTGCAGACAGACAGCATTAGGACCTTTAGTCTCAGTCCAGCCTGCTGCGGACAGGCTGCATTCAGAGGTTAGGACCTTTAGTCTCAGTCCAGCCTGCTGCGGACAGACAGCATTAGGACCTTTAGTCTCAGTCCAGCCTGCTGCAGACAGACAGCATTAGGACCTTTAGTCTCAGTCCAGCCTGCTGCAGACAGACAGCATTCAGAGCATTGAGCCAAAGCTCACCACCCCTCACACACACACACACACACACACACACACAAACATATAGAGGTACAAAGCCCTGCACACACACACAAACGTATAGAGGTACAAAGACCTGCATACACACACACACACAAACACACACATACACACACACACACACACACACACACGGAGGCTGTCGTACGTGGAGAAACACAGCAAAGGTTATTCTGTATGGTTTTTAATGCTGTATAAACACTGACATAGAGGGCTGTACAGAGCACCCATTCTACTCCTCCACCTGGTTCCCCCAGCCTCCTAGTACCATTACACTGAGCAGGATTCATCACTAACCTGTTGGAGTCCTTTTGACCATCAGATCAAACATCATATGTATACTCACTCACACACCCATTAAGATACAGTCAAAAATACACTTAAACACACACATACTGTACCAGAACATACCAGAACACACCAGAACATACCAGAACATACCAGAACACACCAGAACATACCAGCACATACCAGAACACACCAGAACACACCAGAACATACCAGAACACACCAGAACACACCAGAACATACCAGAAAACACCAGAACACACAGAACACACAGAACACTTCAGAACACACCAGAACACACCAGAACACTTCAGAACAAACCAGAACACACCAGAACACTTCAGAACACACCAGAACACACCAGAACATACCAGAACACTTCAGAACACACCAGAACACTTCAGAACACACCATAACATACCAGAACACACCAGAACATACCAGAACACACCAGAACACACCAGAACACACCAGAACATACCAGAACACTTCAGAACACACCAGAACACACCAGAACACTTCAGAACACTCCAGAATACATCAGAACATACCAGAACACACCAGAACAGACCAGAACATACCAGAACACTTCAGAACACTTCAGAACACTTCAGAACACACCAGAACACTTCAGAACACACCAGAACACACCAGAACACTTCAGAACACTTCAGAACACACCAGAACATACCAGAACACACCAGAACACTTCAGAACACACCAGAACACACCAGAACACTTCAGAACACTTCAGAACACTTCAGAACATACCAGAACACTTCAGAACACTTCAGAACACTTCAGAACATACCAGAACACACCAGAACATACCAGAACACTTCAGAACACACCAGAACACACCAGAACATACCAGAACACACCAGAACACTTCAGAACACACCAGAACACTTCAGAACACACCAGAACATACCAGAACATACCAGAACACACCAGAACATACCAGAACACACCAGAACACACCAGAACACTTCAGAACACACCAGAATATACCAGAACATACCAGAACACACCAGAACACACCAGAACACTTCAGAACACACCAGAACATACCAGAACACACCAGAACATACCAGAACATACCAGAACACACCAGAACACACCAGAACATACCAGAACACTTCAGAACATACCAGAACATACCAGAACACACCAGAACACTTCAGAACACACCAGAACATACCAGAACACACCAGAACACACCAGAACACTTCAGAACACTTCAGAACACACCAGAACATACCAGAACACACCAGAACACACCAGAACATACCAGAACACTTCAGAACACTTCAGAACACTTCAGAACACACCAGAACATACCAGAACACACCAGAACACTTCAGAACACACCAGAACATACCAGAACACACCAGAACATACCAGAACACTTCAGAACACTTCAGAACACTTCAAAACATACCAGAACACACCAGAACATACCAGAACACTTCAGAACACTTCAGAACACTTCAGAACATACCAGAACACACCAGAACATACCAGAACACTTCAGAACACACCAGAACACACCAGAACATACCAGAACACACCAGAACACTTCAGAACACACCAGAACATACCAGAACACTTCAGAACACACCAGAACATACCAGAACATACCAGAACACACCAGAACACACCAGAACATACCAGAACACTTCAGAACATACCAGAACATACCAGAACACACCAGAACACTTCAGAACACACCAGAACATACCAGAACACTTCAGAACACACCAGAACATACCAGAACACTTCAGAACACTTCAGAACACACCAGAACACTTCAGAACACACCAGAACACTTCAGAACACTTCAGAACATACCAGAACATACCAGAACACACCAGAACACTTCAGAACACTTCAGAACACACCAGAACATACCAGAACACACCAGAACACTTCAGAACACTTCAGAACACACCAGAACACTTCAGAACACTTCAGAACATACCAGAACATACCAGAACATACCAGAACATACCAGAACACACCAGAACACACCAGAACATACCAGAACACACCAGAACATAC
>NW_024608797.1:0-2500 GCF_018296145.1 Oncorhynchus tshawytscha | reverse complement strand
GAGCCACAGACCCTGGACACAGCCTTAGGTATCTCTCTCCCTCTCTTCCCTCTCTCCCTCTCTCCCCCTCTTCCCCTCTCTCCCTCTTCCCCTCTCTTCCTCCCTCTCTCTCTTCCCCTCTCCCTCTCTTCCCCCTCTCCCTCTCTCCCTCTCTCCCTCCCTCCCTCTCTTCCTCTTTCCCTCTCTACCTCTCTTCCCTCTCTCCCTCTCTTCCCCTCTCCCTCTCTTCCCCTCTCCCTCTCTTCCCTCTCTCCCTCTCTTCCTCTCTTCCCTCTCTCCCTCTCTTCCTCTCTTCCCTCTCTCCCTCTCTTCCCTCTCCCTCTCTTCCCTCTCTCCCTCTCTCCCCTCTCTCCCTCTCTTCCTCTTTCCCTCTCTACCTCTCTCCCTCTCTCCCTCTCTCCCTCTCTACCTCTCTTCCCTCTCTCCCTCTCTTCCTCTTTCCCTCTCTCCCTCTCTTCCTCTCTCCATCTCTCTCTCCCTCTCTCCCTTCCTCTCTCTCTTCCTCTTTCCCTCTCTTCCTCTCCTCTTCCCTCTTTCCCTCTCTCCCCCTCTACCTCTCTCCCTCTCTTTACCTATCTTCCTCTCTCCCTCTCTCGTCTTTCTCTCTCATTGGCTCTATCATTGGGAGAAGGGGAGGAGCAACACAAACTGTCTTGGTTCGCTCTCTCTCCTCTCCTGTCTCGAGATAATGATGTGTTCTCTGGGAAGAGGAGGAACAGGGGAAGGTGACAGATTTATGGAGTTCTGTGTGATGGCGTCCTTCCCAATCCAATTCCCATCCTGTCCTGCCAAACCACCCAGGGCAGGACACCCACTGCTCAGAATCCCAAGAATGTTCCAGCTTCCAGAGAAGAGGGAGGAGGAGTGACATAAAAACACTAGATATCACACGGATTCTGCCGTAGTGAGGACAGACAATCACAGAGTGCATGTGGTGGAGGGAGAGAAATGGTAAATGAAGGCAGATCTGAGGTTTGACTCAAAAAAGCACTTTGAATTCTACAGTCAACCAAACTGACCAAGCAGTGGTTTATGATGTCATCCGCCCTTCTTCTGGAGAACGAAAGAAGAAAATACAAATGAAACAGAGTGGGGGGGTGAAGAAGATGAGGAACAGGAAGTGGAGAAGGAGGTGAAGAAGATGAGGAACAGGAAGAGGAGAAGGAGGTGAAGAAGATGAGGAACAGGAAGAGGAGAAGGAGGTGAAGAGGTAAAGAAGATGAGGAACAGGAAGAGGAGAAGGAGGTGAAGGAGAAGACTAAAGAATTATGAGGAAGGGAAAATAGAGAAGGAAAGTGAAGAAGAAGACTGAAGAATTATAGGAAGGGACTAAATAGAGAAGGAAAGACAAATAAGCCCACCTTTAAAGCAGTGGGGGGACAGTAAAGGGTGTGAGGGTTAAGGACAGGTCTAGTGGGAGGACAGTACAGGGTGTGAGGGTTAAGGACAAGTCTAGTGGGAGGACAGTACAGGGTGTGAGGTTTAAGGACAGGTCTAGAGGGAGGACAGTAAAGGGTGTGAGGGTTAAGGACAGGTCTGGTGGGAGGACAGTACAGGGTGTGAGGGTTAAGGACAGGTCTAGTGGGAGGACAGTACAGGGTGTGAGGGTTAAGGACAGGTCTAGTGGGGGGACAGTAAAGGGTGTGAGGGTTGACAGGTCTAGTGGGAGGACAGTACAGGGTGTGAGGGTTAAGGACAGGTCTAGAGGGAGGACAGTAAAGGGTGTGAGGGTTAAGGACAGGTCTAGTGGGAGGACAGTAAAGGGTGTGAGGGTTAAGGACAGGTCTGGTGGGAGGACAGTACAGGGTGTGAGGGTTATGCAAAGAGCCAGACAAACACACCCCTCAGCCCTGCTCTCAACTCACCCCCCCAAACACATTCTGCAACCCAAGACAGAGCTCAATACGAAGAATAACAAACACACACAATCACCCCCCCTAAATACCAGTGTCACTCTCCCCTCTCCTCTCCCATCTGTCTCTCCTATTTCTATACCTCCACTGATCCCCTGCCATCGCCCCCACTCTTCATCCATCTCTGTTTTAAATGGGGCATTATTTCATCATGTCGTTTTAAATGGGGCATTATTCCATATGTTATGGCATGTCATTTTAAATGGGGCATTATTCCCTAAGTTATGGCATGTCATTTTAAATGGGGCATTATTCCCTAAGTTATGGCATGTCGTTTTAAATGGGGCATTATTTCATATGTTATGGCATGTCATTTTGAATGGGGCATTATTCCATATGTTATGGCATGTCGTTTTAAATGGGGCATTATTCCCTAAGTTATGGCATGTCATTTTGAATGGGGCATTATTCCCTAAGTTATGGCATGTCATTTTGAATGGGGCATTATTCCATAAATTATGGCATGTCGGGACGGCAGTGTAGCCTAGTGGTTAGAGCATTGGACTAGTAACCGAAAGGTTGCAAGTTCAAATCCCCGAGCTGACAAGGTACAAAAATCTGTCGTTCTGCCATTGAACAGGCAGTTA
>NW_024608796.1:72500-81274 GCF_018296145.1 Oncorhynchus tshawytscha | reverse complement strand
AACCTACAGGGAGAGACAGGAAGGGACAACAGCGGAGAATAAACAGCAGCGAATAGAAACTAGTAAATGAAACAATGTTGTTTAGCAAATAAGGGTAGAGATCATAGAGAAAGGGACCAGCACTTATCTGAACCAAGAGGTTTTGTCAAACAGACCCACAACAAAGTCTGGGGGGGGTTTCTACGGCAACTATCTGATGTGCTCACTGCGGGTGTGTTGAAAACATGTCTGTAAATGTGTTTGTTCAGGGATTCTGACAACCGTTTGGTCCTGAGTCAGACAGTTCAGAACTACAGCAGGGTTTCTGTTAGGAAAACGTGACCAGAAAGATTTACACCGGACCCATATGCATTGGGTGCGTCACCCATTGGGGGGGCGACCACCCACGGTGCTCAGAACGACAGAAATCACATGTAGATGGTTGTAATGCCTCTTAAGAAGAGAGCTCCTGTAGTGAAGCAGCCAATAAAACGTCCTTTTCAAACATTTCCCAAAATGCAATTTGCGAGAAAACCTCATTCTAAACGGCACACCTGATGAAAGCGGTTCATATGTGACAGAGATTAAAATCACCGTTAGAAAAAGGTGAGATCTTAAGATGCAACAACTATGAGTTGTTAATATGACTACGATTATGCCTTTGGCTTCTTGACAACAAAAGACAGTTGATATAGAGAAAAAGTAATAGACTACGGCACTTATCGTAAGAGTGAGGGTGTTAACCCCAGTGACAGTAGAGAAATGGTAGTAGACTACAGCACTTATCGTAAGAGTGAGGGTGTTAACCCCAGTGGTAGTAGAGAAATGGTAGTAGACTACAGCACTTATCGTAAGAGTGAGGGTGTTAACCCCAGTGGTCATAGAGAAATGGTAGTAGACTACAGCACTTATCGTAAGAGTGAGGGTGTTAACCCCAGTGGTCATAGAGAAATGGTAGTAGACTACAGCACTTATCGTAAGAGTGAGGGTGTTAACCCCAGTGGTCATAGAGAAATGGTAGTAGACTACAGCACTTATCGTAAGAGTGAGGGTGTTAACCCCAGTGACAGTAGAGAAATGGTAGTAGACTACAGCTCTTATCGTAAGAGTGAGGGTGTTAACCCCAGTGACAGTAGAGAAATGGTAGTAGACTACAGCACTTATCGTAAGAGTGAGGGTGTTAACCTCAGTGGTCGTAGAGAAATGGTAGTAGACTACAGCACTTATCGTAAGAGTGAGGGTGTTAACCCCAGTGACAGTAGAGAAATGGTAGTAGACTACAGCACTTATCGTAAGAGTGAGGGTGTTAACCCCAGTGACAGTAGAGAAATGGTAGTAGACTACAGCACTTATCGTAAGAGTGAGGGTGTTAACCCCAGTGACAGTAGAGAAATGGTAGTAGACTACAGCACTTATCGTAAGAGTGAGGGTGTTAACCCCAGTGACAGTAGAGAAATGGTAGTAGACTACAGCACTTATCGTAAGAGTGAGGGTGTTAACCCCAGTGACAGTAGAGAAATGGTAGTAGACTACAGCACTTATCGTAAGAGTGAGGGTGTTAACCCCAGTGGTCATAGAGAAATGGTAGTAGACTACAGCACTTATCGTAAGAGTGAGGGTGTTAACCCCAGTGACAGTAGAGAAATGGCAGTAGACTACAGCACTTATCGTAAGAGTGAGGGTGTTAACCCCAGTGACAGTAGAGAAATGGCAGTAGACTACAGCACTTATCGTAAGAGTGAGGGTGTTAACCTCAGTGACAGTAGAGAAATGGTAGTAGACTACAGCACTTATAGTAAGAGTGAGGGTGTTAACCCCAGTGACAGTAGAGAAATGGTAGTAGACAACAGCACTTATCGTAAGAGTGAGGGTGTTAACCCCAGTGACAGTAGAGAAATGGCATACGAGGAAGTATTTCATAGGCGGCGTGTCCAATAGGAGGAGGAAGTATTTCATAGGCGGCGTGTCCAATAGGAGGAGGAAGTATTTCATAGGCGGCGTGTCCAATAGGAGGAGGAAGTATTTCATAGGCGGCGTGTCCAATAGGAGGAGGAAGTATTTCATAGGCGGCGTGTCCAATAGGAGGAGGAAGTATTTCATAGGTGGCGTGTCCATTTTTCATAGGTGGCGTGTCCAATAGGAGGAGGAAGTATTTCATAGGTGGCGTGTCCAATAGGAGGAGGAAGTATTTCATAGGTGGCGTGTCCAATAGGAGGAGGAAGTATTTCATAGGCGGCGTGTCCAATAGGAGGAGGAAGTATTTCATAGGTGGCGTGTCCAATAGGAGGAGGAAGTATTTCATAGGTGGCGTGTCCAATAGGAGGAGGAAGTATTTCATAGGCGGCGTGTCCAATAGGAGGAGGAAGTATTTCATAGGCGGCGTGTCCAATAGGAGGAGGAAGTATTTCATAGGTGGCGTGTCCAATAGGAGGAGGAAGTATTTCATAGGCGGCGTGTCCAATAGGAGGAGGAAGTATTTCATAGGTGGCGTGTCCAATAGGAGGAGGAAGTATTTCATAGGTGGCGTGTCCAATAGGAGGAGGAAGTATTTCATAGGCGGCGTGTCCAATAGGAGGAGGAAGGAAGTATTTCATAGGCGGCGTGTCCAATAGGAGGAGGAAGTATTTCATAGGTGGCGTGTCCAATAGGAGGAGGAAGTATTTCATAGGTGGCGTGTCCAATAGGAGGAGGAAGTATTTCATAGGTGGCGTGTCCAATAGGAGGAGGAAGTATTTCATAGGTGGCGTGTCCAATAGGAGGAGGAAGTATTTCATAGGTGCGCGTGTCCAATAGGAGGAGGAAGTATTTCATAGGTGGCGTGTCCAATAGGAGGAGGAAGTATTTCATAGGTGGCGTGTCCAATAGGAGGAGGAAGTATTTCATAGGCGGCGTGTCCAATAGGAGGAGGAAGTATTTCATAGGCGGCGTGTCCAATAGGAGGAGGAAGTATTTCATAGGTGGCGTGTCCAATAGGAGGAGGAAGTATTTCATAGGCGGCGTGTCCAATAGGAGGAGGAAGTATTTCATAGGCGGCGTGTCCAATAGGAGGAGGAAGTATTTCATAGGTGGCGTGTCCAATAGGAGGAGGAAGTATTTCATAGGTGGCGTGTCCAATAGGAGGAGGAAGTATTTCATAGGCGGCGTGTCCAATAGGAGGAGGAAGTATTTCATAGGCGGCGTGTCCAATAGGAGGAGGAAGTATTTCATAGGCGGCGTGTCCAATAGGAGGAGGAAGTATTTCATAGGCGGCGTGTCCAATAGGAGGAGGAAGTATTTCATAGGCGGCGTGTCCAATAGGAGGAGGAAGTATTTCATAGGCGGCGTGTCCAATAGGAGGAGGAAGTATTTCATAGGTGGCGTGTCCAATAGGAGGAGGAAGTATTTCATAGGCGGCGTGTCCAATAGGAGGAGGAAGTATTTCATAGGCGGCGTGTCCAATAGGAGGAGGAAGTATTTCATAGGTGGCGTGTCCAATAGGAGGAGGAAGTATTTCATAGGTGGCGTGTCCAATAGGAGGAGGAAGTATTTCATAGGCGGCGTGTCCAATAGGAGGAGGAAGTATTTCATAGGTGGCGTGTCCAATAGGAGGAGGAAGTATTTCATAGGTGGCGTGTCCAATAGGAGGAGGAAGTATTTCATAGGTGGCGTGTCCAATAGGAGGAGGAAGTATTTCATAGGTGGCGTGTCCAATAGGAGGAGGATGTATTTCATAGGCGGCGTGTCCAATAGCTTCCCCCGAAAGTCAAGTGAAATACATTTGTCAGAATTCTATAATTACTCCCGTCTTTACAGAAAGAAAGAAAATGATTTTAAATGCTTCCCTGAGAGCATGACTTAGACACAGAGGAATCGAGGATCATTATCTTCTTTTCAAAAAATACCTGTGGATTGTTTCAAATCACAAGCTTGTACTTCAGCCTTCAGAAATGTTGTTGTGTTACAGCATGAATTTAAAATGGATTCAATTTAGATTGTGTCGTCACTTGCCTACACACAATACCTCATAATGTCAACGTGGAATTGTGTTTTTAGAGATGTTAACCATTTAAAAAAATATATATATATGAACTGTCTTGAGTCAATAAATATTCAACCCCTTTGTTATGGCAAAGCCTAAATAAATTCAGGAGTAATGAGCCAATAGTAAGCTTGGGATGATTAGGTGACGGTGATGGTATGAGGGCCAGATTGGGAATTTAGCCAGGACACCAGGGTTAACACCACTACTCTAACAATAAGTGCCATGGGATCTTTAGTGACCACAGAGAGTCAGGACACACGTTTAAACGTCCAATCCAAAAGACGACACCCTATACAGGGCAATGTCCCAAATCACTGCCCTGGGGCATTTGGATATTTTATTTTAGACCAGATCAAAGTGTCTCCTACTGGCCCTCCAACACCACTTCCAGCAGCATCTGGTCTCCCATCCAGAGACCCTGCATAGCGTCAGAGGCAAGCCAGAAGTGGAGTGCAGGATGGTATGCTGCTGGCCACAGGTGTCCTTCCTAACTCAGCTGCCGGAGAGGAAGGAAACCGCTCAGGATTACCCCATGAGGCCAATGGTGACTTTAAAACAGTTACAGAGTTTAATGGCTGTGATAGGAGAAAACGGATGACAATATTGTAGTTACTCCACAATACTAACTTAAATGACAGAGTGAAAAGGAGGAAGACTGTACAGAATAAAAATATTCCAAAACATGTATCCTGTTTGCACTAAGGCACTGAAGTAAAACTGCAAAAAATGGTGCAAAGAAATGAACTTTATGTCCTGAATACAAAGTGTTATGTTTGGGGCAAATCCAATACAACACATCACAGAGTACCACCACATATTTTCAATCATGGTAGTGGCTGCATCATGTTATGGGTATGCTTGTCATTGGCATGGTGCTAGTTTTTTTACAATAAAGATAAATGGAATAGAGCTAAGCACAAGCAAAATCCTAGAGGGAAACCTGGTTCAGTGTGCTTTCCAACAGACACTGGGAGACAAATTCACCTTTCAGCAGGGCAATAACGTAAAACACAAGGCCAAATCTACACTGGAGTTGGTTACCAAGACAACATGGAATGTTCCTGAGTGGCCTAGTTACAGTTTGGACTTATTCGGCCTGAAAATGTATGGCAAGACTTGAAAATAGCTGTCTATCATTGATCAACAACCAACTTGACAGAGCTTGAAGAATTTGATAAAGAATAATGTGCAAATATTATACAATCCAGGTATGCAAAGCTCTTATAGACTTACCCAGAAAGACTCACTGCTGTAATCACTGCCAAAGCTGATTCTAACATGAATTGACTCATGGGTGTGAATACTTATGTAAATGTGATATTTTTGTATTTCATTTTCAATAAATGTGTCTGTTTTTTTGCAAACGATAATCGTTCCTCACAGTATTTGAAAAACCTTTCCAACAATCTCCCCCTCCACAATCACCAAGCCTCGGTGTGAAATACCAAAATATAATGATCCGAGGATCTCATATATCCAATGGAAACATCATAAAATACCTGAACACTTTTCCCTTGTGCAAAAACAGCTGTCTGTCCTGAGCTCACTGGTGCCGGCCCGGAATAGCCTAGTTGATACAATGTTTTAGGTTTGCTAGCAACAGCTTTGAGCCAGACCCAGTAGATTGATTTGATACAACTGAAGTTGTACTTCACTAGCTAATTTTCATCAAGATATCTACTACTTATTTGTCGGCTTTATGTATTTTTACTTAGTTGACAATGGAAGTTACAGGCCTACTGTTGCATTGGCCTACGAGATCTCTGAGTTCCATGCTCTCCTTAGGAGATCTCTGAGTTCCATGCTCTCCTTAGGAGATCTCTGAGTTCCATGCTCTCCTTAGGAGATCTCTGAGTTCCATGCTCTCCTTAGGAGATCTCTGAGTTCCATGCTCTCCTTAGGAGATCTCTGAGTTCCATGCTCTCCTTAGGAGATCTCTGAGTTCCATGCTCTCCTTAGGAGATCTCTGAGTTCCATGCTCTCCTTAGGAGATCTCCGAGTTCCATGCTCTCCTTAGGAGATCTCTGAGTTCCATGCTCTCCTTTCTTTAGCTGCCAATTGACCACGGTGAATCAATGTGTCCATATGGCAGAGGCTTGTGCTCTCACATTGGTTGAATTTAAACTTTTAGATTTTTATTTGTATAAATTAAAGTCTGATTATTATGTTTAACCATGTGGCAATGATTTTGCTAAACTAAAACGATATTATTGAAATGAAACTGTTCCACGAAAAATGTGCATATGAAACTCATTACTGGCCCACAGATTGGTAGAAATAGTAGGACAATCTGGAATCCTCTCCAAACATCAAACTCAGGCGCCGCCTGCGTAGTCTATAAAATCATTTCCTCCAGGTTTCTGTGGTCTGATTTGACCTAATACACTCTTAGAAAAAAGGGTTCCAAAAGTGTTCTTCGGCTATCCCCATAGGAGAACCCTTTTTGGCTCCAGGTAGAACCTTTTTAGGTTCCTGGTCAACCCCTTTTGGTTCCATGTAGGACCCTCTATGCAAAGGTTTATACATGGAACCCAAAAGGGTTCTGCCTGGAACCAAATATAGTTCTTCATAGGGTTCTCCTATGGGGACAGCCAAAGAACCCTTTTAGGTTCTAAAGAGCACCTTTTTTTCAAGGAGTGTTTGCTAATTTGAAGCAAGGTAAGACAAGCCTCATAATACGAAGTAAAACATTTAGGTTTCAAAGAATGAAAGTGATGGGTGGTGCGTGTGATAGTTGTGTAGATAAAGAAGATGCATGACAACTAACCAAAATACACACGCTAATTTAATTCCACTAAATTATGCAAATGAACATATAAACCGAGAAGCATGACGGTCAAATGTATCTACAGAGCATTCTGAAAGTATTCTGACCCCTCCCCCTTTTCCACATTTTGTTACGTTACAGCCTTATTCTAAAATGGATTACATTGTTTTTTTACCCTCATCAATCTACACACAATACCCACACAGGTTTTTAGACATTTGTGCAATCTATTAAATATAAAAACTGAAAGAACACATTTACATAAGTATTCAGACCCTTTACTCAGTACTTTGTTGAAGCACCTTTGGCAGCGATTACAGCCTCAAGTCTTCTTGGGTATGACGCTACAAGCTTGGCACACCTGTATTTGGGGAGTTTCTCCCTTTGTTCTCTGCAGATCTTCTCAAGCTCTGTCAGGTTGGATGGGTTGCTTCGCTGCACAGCTATTTTCAGGTCTCTCCAGAGATGTTCGACCTGTTTCAAGTCCGGGCTCTGTCTAGGCCACTCAAGGACTCATTTAGAGACTTGTCCCGAAGCCACTCCTGCGTTGTCTTGGCTGTGTGTTTAGGGTCGTTGTCCTGTTGGAAGGTGAACCTTCGCCCCAGTTTGAGGTCCTGAGTGCTCCGAAACAGCTTTTCATCAAGGATGTCTCTGTACTTTGCTCCGATCATCTTTCCTTCGATCATCTTTCCTTCAATCCTGACTAGTTTCCCAGTGCCTGCAGCTGAAAAACATCCCCACAGCATGGTGCTGCCACCACCGTAGGGATGGTGCCAGGTTTCCTCCAGACATGATGCTTGGTATTCAGGCCAAAGAGTTCAATCGTGGTTTCATCAGACCAGAGAATCTTATTAGGCGTTTAGGTGCCTTTTGGCAAACTCCAAGTGGGCTGTCATGTGCCTTTTACTGAGGAGTGGCTTTCTTATGGCCACTCTACCTGCAGTAAGAAATGAATCAGTCATGAGCTCTGTCAGAGTGACCATCGGGTTCTTGGTCACCTCCCCGACCAAGGCCCTTCTTCCCTGATTGCTCAGTTTGGCCGGATGGCCAACTCTAGGAAGAGTCTTGGTGGTTCCAAACTTATTACATTTAAAGAATGACAGAGGCCACTGTGTTCTTGGGGACCTTCAATGCTGCAGAAATGTTTTGGTACCTTTCCCCAGATCTGTGCCTCGACACAATCCTGTCTCGGAGCTCTATGGACAATTCCTTCCACTTCATGGCTTGGTTTTTGCTCTGACATGCACTGTCAACTGTGGGACCTTAAATAGACAGGTGTGTGCCTTTCCAAATCATGTCCAATTAGTTGAATATACCACAGGTGGACTCCAATCAAGTTGTAGAAATATCTCAAAGATGATCAATGGAAACAGGATGCAACTGAGCTCAATTTCAAGTCTCATAGCAGAGGGTCTGAATACTTCGGTATTTCGGTTTTTAATTTTTAATAAATGTGCACAAATGTGCTTTGTCATTATGGGGTATTGTGTGTAGATTGATGAGGAAAATGTTTTTATTTAATCAGTTTTAGAATAAGGCTGTAACGTAACAAAATGTGTAAAAGGTCAAGAGGTCTGAATACTTCCTGAATGCGCTGATCATGGACTGGTATTTCCATCAATGAATAAAAAACATTCTGTTGCAATGCGATTGTTTTTTCTCCCGGTCAATTTGGCCGACAGCTATTTTATTTATCTGCTTTTCTTTTCTGTTTTTCATCGGCCAAAAGCCGTCAATTACTGGCAAACTGAAACCCTGCATGTAGAAAACTCTTCCCTCCAATACACCAGAACTACTAAATGAATGGGGATTTATTGAAGACAACAAATCAAACACATCTCTAAGTATCCCTTCCTGTATACAGTGTCTCTTCTGAATGTGTCTGTTAGCCCTGTAACAGCAGGGAACATACAGACGATCCCATATTATCTGTGGTCTCCAAAGCCTTTGTTTCCAAGGTGTGTCACTCCACTCCAGGTTGTTCTTCAGGACAGGAAGAGCGGATCA
>NW_024608796.1:60000-67500 GCF_018296145.1 Oncorhynchus tshawytscha | reverse complement strand
AGTTTATCTAGTTAGTGCCACTAATGTTTATCTAGTTAGTGCCACTGATGTTTATCTAGTTAGTGCCACTAATGGTTAGCTAGTTAGTGCCACTGATGTTTATCTAGTTAGTGCCACTAATGTTTATCTAGTTAGTGCCACTGATGTTTACCTAGTTAGTGACACTGATGTTTATCTAGTTAGTGCCACTAATGTTTATCTAGTTAGTGCCACTAATGTTTATCTAGTTAGTGACACTAATGTTTATCTAGTTAGTGCCACTGATGTTTATCTAGTTAGTGCCACTAATGTTTATCTAGTTAGTGCCACAAACATGTTTATCTAGTTAGTGCCACTAATGTTTATCTAGTTAGTGCCACTAATGTTTATCTAGTTAGTGCCACTGATGTTTATCTAGTTAGTGCCACTAATGGTTAGCTAGTTAGTGCCACTGATGTTTATCTAGTTAGTGCCACTGATGTTTATCTAGTTAGTGCCACTAATGTTTATCTAGTTAGTGCCACTAATGTTTATCTAGTTAGTGCCACTAATGTTTATCTAGTTAGTGCCACTAATGTTTATCTAGTTAGTGCCACTAATGTTTATCTAGTTAGTGTTTTTATCTAGTTAGTGCCACTAATGTTTATCTAGTTAGTGCCACTGATGTTTATCTAGTTAGTGCCACTAATTTTATCTAGTTAGTGCCACTAATGTTTATCTAGTTAGTGCCACTAATGTTTATCTAGTTAGTGCCACTAATGTTTATCTAGTTAGTGCCACTAATGTTTATCTAGTTAGTGCCACTAATGTTTATCTAGTTAGTGCCACTGATGTTTATCTAGTTAGTGCCACTGATGTTTATCTAGTTAGTGCCACTAATTGTTAGCTAGTTAGTGCCACTAATGTTTATCTAGTTAGTGCCACTAATGTTTATCTAGTTAGTGCCACTAATGTTTATCTAGTTAGTGCCACTGATGTTTATCTAGTTAGTGCCACTGATGTTTATCTAGTTAGTGCCACTAATGTTTATCTAGTTAGTGCCACTGATGTTTAGCTAGTTAGTGCCACTAATGTTTAGCTAGTTAGTGCCACTAATGTTTATCTAGTTAGTGCCACTAATGTTTAGCTAGTTAGTGCCACTAATGTCTATCTAGTTAGTGCCACTGATGTTTATCTAGTTAGTGCCACTGATGTTTATCTAGTTAGTGCCACTAATGTTTATCTAGTTAGTGCCACTAATGTTTATCTAGTTAGTGCCACTGATGTTTAGCTAGTTAGTGCCACTAATTGTTAGCTAGTTAGTGCCACTAATGTTTATCTAGTTAGTGCCACTAATGTTTATCTAGTTAGTGCCACTGATGTTTATCTAGTTAGTGCCACTGATGTTTATCTAGTTAGTGCCACTGATGTTTATCTAGTTAGTGCCACTAATGTTTATCTAGTTAGTGCCACTGATGTTTATCTAGTTAGTGCCACTAATGTTTATCTAGTTAGTGCCACTAATGTTTATCTAGTTAGTGCCACTGATGTTTATCTAGTTAGTGCCACTGATGTTTATCTAGTTAGTGCCACTAATTTTATCTAGTTAGTGCCACTAATGTTTATCTAGTTAGTGCCACTAATGTTTATCTAGTTAGTGCCACTAATGTTTATAGTTAGTGCCACTCTAGTTAGTGCCACTGATGTTTATCTAGTTAGTGCCACTGATGTTTATCTAGTTAGTGCCACTAATGTTTATCTAGTTAGTGCCACTGATGTTTAGCTAGTTAGTGCTAATTGTTAGTGTTAGTGCCACTAATGTTTATCTAGTTAGTGCCACTAATGTTTATCTAGTTAGTGCCACTGATGTTTATGTTTGCCACTAATTTTTAGCTAGTTAGTGCCACTAATGTTTAGCTAGTTAGTGCCACTGATGTTTATCTAGTTAGTGCCACTGATGTTTATCTAGTTAGTGCCACTGATGTTTATCTAGTTAGTGCCACTAATTGTTAGCTAGTTAGTGCCACTAATGTTTATCTAGTTAGTGACACTAATGTTTATCTAGTTAGTGCCACTAATGTTTATCTAGTTAGGTTTATCTAGTTAGTGTCACTAATGTTTATCTAGTTAGTGCCACTGATGTTTATCTAGTTAGTGCCACTGATGTTTATCTAGTTAGTGCCACTGATGTTTATCTAGTTAGTGCCACTAATTGTTAGCTAGTTAGTGCCACTAATTGTTAGCTAGTTAGTGCCACTAATGTTTATCTAGTTAGTGCCACTAATGTTTAGCTAGTTAGTGCCACTTATGTTTATCTAGTTAGTGCCACTGATGTTTATCTAGTTAGTGCCACTGATGTTTATCTAGTTAGTGCCACTAATGTTTAGCTAGTTAGTGCCACTAATGTTTATCTAGTTAGTGCCACTAATGTTTATCTAGTTAGTGCCACTAATGTTTAGCTAGTTAGTGCCACTAATGTTATCTAGTTAGTGCCACTGATGTTTATCTAGTTAGTGCCACTGATGTTTATCTAGTTAGTGCCACTGATGTTTATCTAGTTAGTGCCACTGATGTTTATCTAGTTAGTGCCACTAATTGTTAGTAGTTAGTGCCACTAATGTTTATCTAGTTAGTGCCACTAATGTTTAGCTAGTTAGTGCACTAATGTTTATCTAGTTATGCCACTTGTTTATCTAGTTAGTGCCACTGATGTTTATCTAGTTAGTGCCACTAATTGTTAGCTAGTTAGTGCCACTAATTGTTAGCTAGTTAGTGCCACTAATGTTTATCTAGTTAGTGCCACTAATGTTTAGCTAGTTAGTGCCACTGATGTTTATCTAGTTAGTGCCACTGATGTTTATCTAGTTAGTGCCACTAATGTTTATCTAGTTAGTGCCACTAATGTTTATCTAGTTAGTGCCACTGATGTTTAGCTAGTTAGTGCCACTAATTGTTAGCTAGTTAGTGCCACTAATGTTTATCTAGTTAGTGCCACTAATGTTTATCTAGTTAGTGCCACTCATGTTTAGCTAGTTAGTGCCACTAATTTTTAGCTAGTTAGTGCCACTAATGTTTATCTGAGTTTATCTAGTTAGTGCCACTGATGTTTATCTAGTTAGTGCCACTGATGTTTAGCTAGTTAGTGCCACTAATTGTTAGCTAGTTAGTGCCACTAATGTTTATCTAGTTAGTGACACTAATGTTTATCTAGTTAGTGCCACTAATGTTTATCTTTATTTATCTAGTTAGTGCCACTAATGTTTATCTAGTTAGTGCCACTAATGTTTATCTAGTTAGGTTTATCTAGTTAGTGCCACTAATGTTTATCTAGTTAGTGCCACTAATGTTTATTTATCTAGTTAGTTAATGTTTATCTAGTTAGTGCCACTGATGTTTATCTAGTTAGTGCCACTAACATGTTTTCTGTGTCAGTAAAGACATAATTCCCCTCTCCCTGTCTCTACTTACATAAATAAACACACAACTTATTGTTCTCAGTCCCATAAACTCTTCTGTTCAGATGCAGCTTGTAAAAACATACTTTGCATTATGTAAAACTAGGACTTCCCTGAACTGTAGGTTTTTCCTTCTCTCTCCCCCCTCCTCACCCACTCTCTACCTCCTCACCCTCTCTACCTCCTCACCCTCTCTCCCCCTCCTCACCCACTCTCTACCTCCTCACCCACTCTCTACCTCCTCACCCTCTCTCCCCCTCCTCACCCACTCTCTACCTCCTCACCCTCTCTCCCCCCTCCTCACCCACTCTCTACCTCCTCACCCTCTCTCTCCCCCCTCCTCCCCCTCTCTCTCCCTACCTCCTCACCCTCTCTCTCCCTCCTCCTCACTCTCTCTCTCTCCCTCCTCACCCTCTCTCCCCTCCTCCCCACCCCTCTACCTCCTCACCCTCTCTCTCCCCTCTCCCTCCTCACCCTCTCTCTACCTCCTCACCCTCTCTCTACCTCCTCACCCACTCTCCCCCCTCCTCACCCCACTCTCTACCTCCTCACCCTCTCTCTACCTCCTCACCCTCTCTCTACCTCCTCACCCTCTCTCTCCCTCCTCACCCTCCTCTCTCTCTACCTCCTCACCCTCTCTCTACCTCCTCACCCACTCTCTCCTCCTCACCCACTCTCTACCTCCTCACCCTCTCTCTACCTCCTCACCCTCTCTCCCTCCTCACCCACTCTCTCCCTCCTCACCCTCTCTCTACCTCCTCACCCTCTCTCTACCTCCTCACCCTCTCTCTACCTCCTCACCCACTCTCTACCTCCTCACCCTCTCTCTACCTCCTCACCCACCTCCTCACCCTCTCTCTCCCTCCTCACCCACTCTCCCCCTCCTCACCCACTCTCTACCTCCCTCCTCACCCACTCTCTACCTCCTCACCCTCTCTCTCCCTCCTCACCCTCTCTCCCCCCTCCTCACCCCTCTCTCTACCCCCTCCTCATCCCTCTCTACCTCCTCACCCTCTCTCTACCTCCTCACCCACTCTCTACCTCTCTCCTCACCCTCTCTACCTCCTCACCCTCTCTCTACCTCCTCACCCTCTCTCCCCCTCCTCTCACCCACTCTCTCCCTCCTCACCCTCTCTCTACCTCCTCACCCTCTCTCTACCTCCTCACCCTCTCTCTACCTCCTCACCCTCTCTCCCCCTCCTCACCCACTCTCTACCTCCTCACCCTCTCTCTACCTCCTCACCCTCTCTCTCCCTCCTCACCCACTCTCTACCTCCTCACCCTCTCTACCTCCTCACCCTCTCTCTACCTCCTCACCCTCTCTCTCCCTCCTCACCCTCTCTCTCCCTCCTCACCCACTCTCTACCTCCTCACCCACTCTCTACTCCTCACCCACTCTCTCCCTCCTCACCCACTCTCTCCCTCCTCACCCTCTCTCTCCCCCTCTCACCCACTCTCCCTCCTCACCCTCTCTCTCCCTCCTCACCCTCTCTCTCCCTCACCCTCTCTCTCCCTCCTCACCCACTCTCTCCTCCTCCTCACCCTCTCTCTCCCTCCTCACCCTCTCTCCCCCTCCTCACCCACTCCTCTCCCTCCTCACCTCTCTCTCCCTCCTCACCCTCTCTCCCCTCCTCACCCTCTCTCTCCCTCCCTCCTCACTCTCTCTCTCCCTCCTCACCCTCTCTCTCTCCCCTCTCTCTCCCTCTCTCTCCCTCCTCACCCTCTCTCTCTCTCTCTCCCTCCTCACCCTCTCTCTCTCCCCACCCTCTCTCTCTCCCTCTATCTCCCTCCTCACCCTCTCCCTCCTCACCCTCCCTCTCCTCTCTCTCCTCCCCTCTCTCTCTCCCCACCCTCTCTCTCTCTCTCTCCCTCCTCACCCTCTCCCTCCTCACCCTCTCTCTCTCCCTCCTGTATTCCTAGACTCACCTCACCTGACAGGCTTTAAATAGTGATGAGATGAGATGGCTGTGTTTAGTGTTCTTTAGTGATGATAGAGAGATTATCTCTGTCAACCTCAACAGTCAGTGGATTGCATCCCAAATGGCACCCTATTCCCAATACAGTGCACTTCTTTTTGCCAGGGCCAATAGGGGTCACTATATAAGGAGTAGGGTGCCATTTGGGATGCATAGTAGCTGTGTGAATCTGAACAGAACAGTCAGCTAAGCCTGAACCTGTTGTCTGTGACTTACCAGCATACTTGGGCATGTTGGACTCATCCATGGACCAGAAACAGTGGTCAAAGGCAAACACCTGTGGGACAGGACAAAGAAGGATCAACACACACACACACACACACACTGTAAGCTCCTGTCTGAGCATGTTGTAGTGTATCTACCTAAAGGAGGTAGTGGACCACTATGACAGACACACACATACAGACACTATGACAGACACACACATACAGACACTATGACAGACACACACCTACAGACACTATGACATACACACACCTACAGACACTATGACAGACACACACATACAGACACTATGACAGACACACACAGACACAGACATACACACACATACAGACACTATGACAGACACACACCTACAGACACTATGACAGACACACACCTACAGACACTATGACATACACACACCTACAGACACGTGACAGACACACGCCTACAGACACTATGACAGACACACACCTACAGACACTATGACAGACACACACCTACAGACACTATGACAGACACACACCTACAGACACTATGACATACACACACCTACAGACACTTTGACAGACACACACCTACAGACACTATGACAGACACACACCTACAGACACTACAGACACTATTACAGACACACACCTACAGACACTATGACAGACACATACCTACAGACACTATGACAGAACTTATTGACTGTTTCACAGACACACGCCTACAGACACTATGACAGATGTCACACATACAGACACTATTACAGACACACACCTACAGACACTATGGCAGACACATACCTACAGACACTATGACAAACTTATTGACTGTTTCAAGACAACCTACAACACATCAGATGTCTGTTGTCTGTGTGAAAGAGAGAGACAGAGAGACAGAGAGAGAGAGAGAAGCAGAGAGAGAGAGAGAGGGATAGAGACAGAGAGAGAGAGAGGGAGAGAGAGAAAGAATGATGAGGGAACGAGAGAAGCAGGGAGAAGAGAAAGATAGAGGGAGAGAGAGAGGGAGAAGTGAAAGATAGAGGGAGAGAGAGAGAGAGAGAGGGGGATAGAGGCAGAGAGAGAGAGGGAGAAAGAGAGAGAGAGAGAGGGAGGGAGAGAGAGATAGAGGGATAGAGACAGAGAGAGAGAAAATAATGGAGGGAACGAGAGAAACAGGGAGAATAGAAAGATAGAGGGAGAGAGATAGAGAGAGAAAAGAATAAGGGGGAGAGAGAGAGGGATAGAAGCAGAGAGAGAGGGAGAAAGAGAGAGAGAGAGAGGGAGGGAGAAGTGAAAGATAGAGGGAGAGAGATAGAGAGAGAGAGGGGGGATAGAGGCAGAGAGAGAGGGAGAAAGAGAGAGAGAGAGAGGGAGGGAGAGTGAAAGATAGAGGGAGAGAGACAGAGAGAGAGGATAGAGGCAGAGAGAGAGAGGGAGAAAGAGAGAGAAGAGGGAGGGAGAATAGAAAGATAGAGGGAGAGAGATAGAGAGAGAAAAGAAGAGAGGGGGAGAAAGAGAGAGAGAGAGAAGGAGAGAGAGATAGAGGGATAGAGACAGAGAGAGAGAGAAAATAATGAGGAGGGAGAAGTGAAAGATAGAGGGAGAGAGATAGAGAGAGAAAGAATAGGGGCAGAGAGAGAGGGAGAAAGAGAGAGAGAGGGATAGAGGCAGAGAGAGAGGGAGGGAGAAAGAGAGAGAGAGAGAGGGAGGGAGAAGTAGAGAGAGAGAGAGAGGGAGAGAGAGAGAGAGAGAGGGATAGAGGCAGAGAGAGAGAGGGAGAAAGAGAGAGAGAGAGAGGGAGGGAGAAGTGAAAGATAGAGGGAGAGAGATAGAGAGAGAGAGGGATAGAGGCAGAGAGAGAGAGGGAGAAAGAGAGAGAGAGAGAGGGAGGGAGAAGTGAAAGATAGAGGGAGAGAG
>NW_024608796.1:55000-57500 GCF_018296145.1 Oncorhynchus tshawytscha | reverse complement strand
CTCTCTAGGCCCTCTAGACCCCTCTCTGGTCTGGCCCTCTCTGGACTGGAGGACCCCCTCTCTGGTCTAGACCCCCTCTCTGGTCTAGTACCCCTCTCTCTGGTCTAGGCCCTCTCTCTCCTCTGGTCTAGACCCTCTCTGGTCTAGACCCTCTCTCTCATCTAGTTTGCGCTCTCTCTGGTCTAGGCCCCCTCCTGGGGAGGAGGTAGACACTCTCTGGTCTAGACCCTCTCTCTGGTCTAGACCCTTTCTCTGGTCTAGACCCTCTCTCCATCGGTCTAGACACCCTCTCTGGTCTAGGCCCTCTCTCTGGTCTAGACCCCCTCTCTGGTCTAGACCCCTCTCTGGTCTAGGCCCTCTCTCTGTCTAGACCCTCTCTCTGGTCTAGACCCTCCTGGTCTAGACCCTCTCTCTGCCTAGGCCCTCTCTCTGGTCTAGGCCCTCTCTCTGGTCTAGGCCCCCTCTCTGGTCTAGACACTCTCTGGTCTAGACCCTCTCTCTGGTCTAGGCCCTTTCTCTGGTCTAGACCCTTTCTCTGGTCTAGACCCTCTCTCCAGTCTAGACACCCTCTCTGGTCTAGGCCCTCTCTCTGGTCTAGGCCCTCTCTCTGGTCTAGACCCTCTCTCTGGTCTAGGCCCTCTCTCTGGTCTAGGCCCTCTCTCTGGTCTAGGCCCTCTCTCTGGTCTAGGCCCCCTCTCTGGTCTAGACACTCTCTGGTCTAGACCCTCTCTCTGGTCTAGACCCTTTCTCTGGTCTAGACCCTTTCTCTGGTCTAGACCCTCTCTCCAGTCTAGACACCCTCTCTGGTCTAGGCCCTCTCTCTGGTCTAGGCCCTCTCTCTGGTCTAGGCCCTCTCTCTGGTCTAGGCCCTCTCTCTGGTCTAGGCCCTCTCTCTGGTCTAGGCCCCCTCTCTGGTCTAGGCCCCCTCTCTGGTCTAGGCCCCCTCTCTGGTCTAGCCCCCTCTGGTGTAGGCCCTCTCTCGTCTAGCCTCGTGCTGCAGACTCCCACACTACTAGACCCTCTTTGAATTAGAGGGATTCAACTGGCTCCAATATTTCAGGGGCTGTACAGTATGTATCTAGTGTCAGAGTGCTGAGGGGCTGTATGTATCTAGTGTCTCATAGTGCTGATTTAGGATCAGATTTGCCTTTTAGATAATAATAATAAATACGATGGACAGGGGGACCTGATCCTAGATCAGCACTCCTACTCTGAGACGTTTGGTATACAGACCAATATATTTTTATTAAATATATTGGTGATCCTTTATTTTTAATTCTATATTTTTTACTTATCAATTTTTTCTTAAAACTGCATTGTTGGTTAAGGGCTTGTAAGTCAGCATTTCACTGTAAGTCTACACTTGTTGTATTTGGCATGTGACAAATTACATTTGATCTGATTTGATTTAACTTAAGCCATTTTTTCTTCCCTGGTCTGATAGGGAGAGCTCCTCTATAGTCACGGATGGGGACGACCACTGAAGGGGTCTGATAGGGAGAGCTCCTCTATAGTCACGGATGGGGACGACCACTGAAGGGGTCTGATAGGGAGAGCTCCTCTATAGTCACGGATGGGGACGACCACTGAAGGGGTCTGATAGGGAGAGCTCCTCTATAGTCACGGATGGGGACGGCCACTGAAGGGGTCTGATAGGGAGAGCTCCTCTATAGTCACGGATGGGGACGACCACTGAAGGGGTCTGATAGGGAGAGCTCCTCTATAGTCACGGATGGGGACGGCCACTGAAGGGGTCTGATAGGGAGAGCTCCTCTATAGTCACGGATGGGGACGGCCCCTGAAGGGGTCTGATAGACAGAGCTCCTCTATAGTCACGGATGGGGACGGTCACTGAAGGGGTCTGATAGACAGAGCTCCTCTATAGTCACGGATGGGGACGGCCCCTGAAGGGGTCTGATAGACAGAGCTCCTCTATAGTCACGGATGGGGACGGCCACTGAAGGGGTCTGATAGGGAGAGCTTCTCGACAGACAGACAGACAGAGTTTGAGGGGAAACTAATTTGAAGTTGTATTCAGGATTTAGCAGACTAGGCAGTAATTTCTGCTAGAGTGCCTGGCTAAAGCTCAGAGGACAGATATGAATCAGCACAATGAGACATGGCCCCACGACTGAACCCAAAACCCATCCCAGAATGTGTTCAACTCTGCTCCCGAACGCCTTTCAACTCGTCACCATCCACCAGAGAGAGTGTGGGGACGGGGGTAGGGAGGTGGTGAGGGGAGCTGCACTCCTACAACGCAGCTCTGAATACACACACACACACACACACACACACACACACACAGACACACACACACACACACACACACACACACACACACACACACACACACACACACACACACACACACACACACACACACACACACACACACACACACACACACACACACACACACACACACACACACACACACACACACACACTGGGCCAGTGTTCCTGCTCATTCCTCCCTCTCATTGTGGATCTCTTTGTG
>NW_024608796.1:35000-47500 GCF_018296145.1 Oncorhynchus tshawytscha | reverse complement strand
TGTTCTGGAACGTAGCCCTGTTTCTTTGTGATCTGGAACGTAGCCCTGTTTCTTTGTGTTCTGGAACGTAGCCCTGTCTCTTTGTGTTCTGGAACGTAGCCCTGTCTCTTTGTGTTCTGGAACGTAGCCCTGTCTCTTTGTGTTCTGGAACGTAGCCCTGTCTCTTTGTGTTCTGGAACGTAGCCCTGTCTCTTTGTGTTCTGGAACGTAGCCCTGTTTCTTTGTGTTCTGGAACGTAGCCCTGTCTCTTTGTGTTCTGGAACGTAGCCCTGTCTCTTTGTGTTCTGGAACGTAGCCCTGTCTCTTTGTGTTCTGGAACGTAGCCCTGTCTCTTTGTGTTCTGGAACGTAGCCCTGTCTCTCTGTGTTCTGGAACGTAGCCCTGTCTCTTTGTGTTCTGGAACGTAGCCCTGTCTCTTTGTGTTCTGGAACGTAGCCCTGTCTCTTTGTGTTCTGGAACGTAGCCCTGTCTCTTTGTGTTCTGGAACGTAGCCCTGTCTCTTTGTGTTCTGGAACGTAGCCCTGTCTCTTTGTGTTCTGGAACGAGCCCTGTCTCTTTGTGTTCTGGAACGTAGCCCTGTCTCTTTGTGTTCTGGAACGTAGCCCTGTCTCTTTGTGTTCTGGAACGTAGCCCTGTCTCTTTGTGTTCTGGAACGTAGCCCTGTCTCTTTGTGTTCTGGAACGTAGCCCTGTCTCTTTGTGTTCTGGAACGTAGCCCTGTCTCTTTGTGTTCTGGAACGTAGCCCTGTCTCTTTGTGTTCTGGAACGTAGCCCTGTCTCTTTGTGTTCTGGAATGTAGCCCTGTCTCTTTGTGTTCTGGAACGTAGCCCTGTCTCTTTGTGTTCTGGAACGTAGCCCTGTCTCTTTGTGTTCTGGAACGTAGCCCTGTCTCTTTGTGTTCTGGAACGTAGCCCTGTCTCTTTGTGTTCTGGAATGTAGCCCTGTCTCTCTGTGTTCTGGAACGTCCCATTGTTTTCACCTGTCTCACCTGGTCTCATCAGCTCCCTGTTTAGTCCAGTTCTTTCTGTTTGTGTGGTTGTGAGCTATTGTTTGTTTTTGACTTCCTACCTGTGTTCGACCATTTCCTGCCTGTGACCATGATTCCTGCCAAGGTAATAACATCTGCCGCGCCCTGCGCGTGAATCTACATTGTTCTCCCTGAGTATGCACATTACTGTCTTTCCTGGCAGCAGAGACATGCTGGTATCTGGGATGAGTAATAACAAAAACAACTTCCCCATGGAAGAGTCTTTCCATCAGGATAGCTGAGAGACATGACAAACTATTAGAACTACTAGACTGTTACTAATAAAATACAGTCATGCACAGTATGTCCCAGTCCCATGGACAGTCTACCTGGCAGCAGAGACATGCTCCACTACAGTAATAACATTCCCCATGGACAGTCTACCTGGCAGCAGAGACATGCTCCACTACAGTAATAACATTCCCCATGGACAGTCTACCTGGCAGCAGACATGCTCTACTACAGTAATAACATTCCCCATGGACAGTCTACCTGGCAGCAGAGACATGCTCCACTACAGTAATAACATTCCCCATGGACAGTCTACCTGGCAGCAGAGACATGCTCCACTACAGTAATAACATTCCCCGTGGACAGTCTACCTGGCAGCAGAGACATGCTCCACTACAGTAATAACATTCCCCAACTGACAGTCACCTGCAGGCATCGCCTCGACCCCTCAGTGACCCTACAGTTGGCACACACGGGTGGCCAATCAGCATAGCCCTCCAGAAGAGAGAGAAACAGAGAGAAAGAGTGACAGAGATGGAGAGGGGGATGACAAGAGTGAGTGGAGAGAGAGAGAGAGAGGGGGATGGAGAGAGAGGGGGAGAGACGAGATAAAATCCTGGCAGTGCCACACAGGTGGGCATCACCTTCAGTGAGCAACACAGCAGAGCTGGCAGCCACCACGGCTGGGGCGTAGCCAGCCACATGGACTCAACCAGATAGACTAAGGCTTGGTGCTGTATCAGACCATACTGCTCAATGGGTGTGTGGTTTCTACTGAGGGCAGATAGAACGATGAGCACTGACACTAAAAACAGAGCAACAACAAAAACCAACTGGCTGGAGCTGTCAACATAGTAACATTTGTCTGTCTGGGCTGGAGCTGTCAACATAGTAACATCTGTCTGTCTGGGCTGGAGCTGTCAACATAGTAACATCTGTCTGTCTGGGCTGGAGCTGTCAACATAGTAACATCTGACTGTCTGGGCTGGAGCTGTCAACATACTAACATCTGTCTGTCTGGGATGGAGCTGTCAACATAGTAACATCTGTCTGTCTGGGCTGGAGCTGTCAACATAGTAACATCTGTCTGTCTGGGCTGGAGCTGTCAACATAGTAACAGCTGTCTGTCTGGGCTGGAGCTGTCAACAGTAACATCTGTCTGTCTGGGCTGGAGCTGTCAACATAGTAACATCTGTCTGTCTGGGCTGGAGCTGTCAACATAGTAACATCTGTCTGTCTGGGCTGGAGCTGTCAACAGTAACATCTGTCTGTCTGGGCTGGAGCTGTCAACATAGTAACATCTGTCTGTCTGGGCTGGAGCTGTCAACATAGTAACATCTGACTATCTGGGCTGGAGCTGTCAACATACTAACATCTGTCTGTCTGGGATGGAGCTGTCAACATAGTAACATCTGTCTGTCTGGGCTGGAGCTGTCAACATAGTAACATCTGTCTGTCTGGGCTGGAGCTGTCAACATAGTAACATCTGTCTGTCTGGGCTGGAGCTGTCAACATAGTAACATCTGTCTGTCTGGGCTGGAGCTGTCAACATAGTAACATCTGTCTGTCTGGGCTGGAGCTGTCAACATAGTAACATCTGTCTGTCTGGGCTGGAGCTGTCAACATAGTAACATCGGTCTGTCTGGGCTGGAGCTGTCAACATAGTAACATCTGTCTGTCTGGGCTGGAGCTGTCAACATAGTGACATCTGTCTGTCTGGGCTGGAGCTGTCAACAGTAACATCTGTCTGTCTGGGCTGGAGCTGTCAACATAGTAACATCTGTCTGTCTGGGCTGGAGCTGTCAACATAGTAACATCTGACTGTCTGGGCTGGAGCTGTCAACATACTAACATCTGTCTGTCTGGGATGGAGCTGTCAACATAGTAACATCTGTCTGTCTGGGCTGGAGCTGTCAACATAGTAACAGCTGTCTGTCTGGGCTGGAGCTGTCAACATAGTAACATCTGTCTGTCTGGGCTGGAGCTGTCAACATAGTAACATCTGTCTGTCTGGGCTGGAGCTGTCAACATAGTAACATCTGACTGTCTGGGCTGGAGCTGTCAACATACTAACATCTGTCTGTCTGGGATGGAGCTGTAAACATGGTAACATCTGTCTGTCTGGGCTGGAGCTGTCAACATAGTAACATATGTCTGTCTGGGCTGGAGCTGTCAACATAGTAACATCTGTCTGTCTGGGCTGGAGCTGTCAACATAGTAACATCTGTCTACCTGGGCTGGAGCTGTCAACATACTAACATCTGTCTGTCTGGGATGGAGCTGTCAACATAGTAACATCTGTCTGTCTGGGCTGGAGCTGTCAACATAGTAACATCTGTCTGTCTGGGCTGGAGCTGTCAACATAGTAACATCTGTCTGTCTGGGCTGGAGCTGTCAACATAGTAACATCTGTCTGTCTGGGCTGGAGCTGTCAACAGTAACATCTGTCTGTCTGGGCTGGAGATGTCAACATAGTAACATCTGTCTGTCTGGGCTGGAGCTGTCAACAGTAACATCTGTCTGTCTGGGCTGGAGCTGTCAACATAGTAACATCTGTCTGTCTGGGCTGGAGCTGTCAACATAGTAACATCTGTCTGTCTGGGCTGGAGCTGTCAACATAGTAACATCTGTCTGTCTGGGCTGGAGCTGTCAACATAGTAACATCTGTCTGTCTGGGCTGGAGCTGTCAACATAGTAACATCTGTCTGTCTGGGCTGGAGCTGTCAACATAGTAACATCTGTCTGTCTGGGCTGGAGCTGTCAACATAGTAACATCTGTCTGTCTGGGCTGGAGCTGTCAACATAGTAACATCTGTCTGTCTGGGCTGGAGCTGTCAACAGTAACATCTGTCTGTCTGGGCTGGAGCTGTCAACATAGTAACATCTGTCTGTCTGGGCTGGAGCTGTCAACATAGTAACATCTGTCTGTCTGGGCTGGAGCTGTCAACATAGTAACATCTGTCTGTCTGGGCTGGAGCTGTCAACATAGTAACATCTGTCTGTCTGGGCTGGAGCTGTCAACATAGTAACATCTGACTGTCTGGGCTGGAGCTGTCAACATAGTAACATCTGTCTGTCTGGGCTGCAGCTGTCAACATAGTAACATCTGTCTGTCTGGGCTGGAGCTGTCAACAGTAACATCTGTCTGTCTGGGCTGGAGCTGTCAACATAGTAACATCTGTCTGTCTGGGCTGGAGCTGTCAACATAGTAACATCTGTCTGTCTGGGCTGGAGCTGTCAACATAGTAACATCTGTCTGTCTGGGCTGGAGCTGTCAACATAGTAACATCTGTCTGTCTGGGCTGGAGCTGTCAACATAGTAACATCTGTCTGTCT
This sequence comes from Oncorhynchus tshawytscha, assembly GCF_018296145.1. Classification (NCBI taxonomy): domain Eukaryota; kingdom Metazoa; phylum Chordata; class Actinopteri; order Salmoniformes; family Salmonidae; genus Oncorhynchus; species Oncorhynchus tshawytscha. The sequence continues at coordinate 42,907 of NW_024608796.1, read as the reverse complement.
GGGCTGGAGCTGTCAACAGTAACATCTGTCTGTCTGGGCTGGAGATGTCAACATAGTAACATCTGTCTGTCTGGGCTGGAGCTGTCAACAGTAACATCTGTCTGTCTGGGCTGGAGCTGTCAACATAGTAACATCTGTCTGTCTGGGCTGGAGCTGTCAACAGTAACATCTGTCTGTCTGGGCTGGAGCTGTCAACATAGTAACATCTGTCTGTCTGGGCTGGAGCTGTCAACATAGTAACATCTGTCTGTCTGGGCTGGAGCTGTCAACAGTAACATCTGTCTGTCTGGGCTGGAGCTGTCAACATAGTAACATCTGTCTGTCTGGGCTGGAGCTGTCAACATAGTAACATCTGTCTGTCTGGGCTGGAGCTGTCAACATAGTAACATCTGACTGTCTGGGCTGGAGCTGTCAACATAGTAACATCTGTCTGTCTGGGCTGCAGCTGTCAACATAGTAACATCTGTCTGTCTGGGCTGGAGCTGTCAACAGTAACATCTGTCTGTCTGGGCTGGAGCTGTCAACATAGTAACATCTGTCTGTCTGGGCTGGAGCTGTCAACATAGTAACATCTGTCTGTCTGGGCTGGAGCTGTCAACAGTAACATCTGTCTGTCTGGGCTGGAGCTGTCAACATAGTAACATCTGTCTGTCTGGGCTGGAGCTGTCAACATAGTAACAGCTGTCTGTCTGGGCTGGAGCTGTCAACATAGTAACATCTGTCTGTCTGGGCTGGAGCTGTCAACATAGTAACATCTGTCTGTCTGGGCTGGAGCTGTCAACATAGTAACATCTGTCTGTCTGGGCTGGAGCTGTCAACATAGTAACATCTGTCTGTCTGGGCTGGAGCTGTCAACATAGTAACATCTGTCTGTCTGGGCTGGAGCTGTCAACATAGTAACATCTGACTGTCTGGGCTGGAGCTGTCAACATACTAACATCTGTCTGTCTGGGATGGAGCTGTAAACATGGTAACATCTGTCTGTCTGGGCTGGAGCTGTCAACATAGTAACATCTGTCTGTCTGGGCTGGAGCTGTCAACATAGTAACATCTGTCTGTCTGGGCTGGAGCTGTCAACATAGTAACATCTGTCTACCTGGGCTGGAGCTGTCAACATACTAACATCTGTCTGTCTGGGATGGAGCTGTCAACATAGTAACATCTGTCTGTCTGGGCTGGAGCTGTCAACATAGTAACATCTGTCTGTCTGGGCTGGAGCTGTCAACATAGTAACATCTGTCTGTCTGGGCTGGAGCTGTCAACATAGTAACATCTGTCTGTCTGGGCTGGAGCTGTCAACAGTAACATCTGTCTGTCTGGGCTGGAGATGTCAACATAGTAACATCTGTCTGTCTGGGCTGGAGCTGTCAACAGTAACATCTGTCTGTCTGGGCTGGAGCTGTCAACATAGTAACATCTGTCTGTCTGGGCTGGAGCTGTCAACATAGTAACATCTGTCTGTCTGGGCTGGAGCTGTCAACATAGTAACATCTGTCTGTCTGGGCTGGAGCTGTCAACATAGTAACATCTGTCTGTCTGGGCTGGAGCTGTCAACATAGTAACATCTGTCTGTCTGGGCTGGAGCTGTCAACATAGTAACATCTGTCTGTCTGGGCTGGAGCTGTCAACATAGTAACATCTGTCTGTCTGGGCTGGAGCTGTCAACATAGTAACATCTGTCTGTCTGGGCTGGAGCTGTCAACAGTAACATCTGTCTGTCTGGGCTGGAGATGTCAACATAGTAACATCTGTCTGTCTGGGCTGGAGCTGTCAACATACTAACATCTGTCTGTCTGGGATGGAGCTGTAAACATGGTAACATCTGTCTGTCTGGGCTGGAGCTGTCAACATAGTAACATCTGTCTGTCTGGGCTGGAGCTGTCAACATCGTAACATCTGTCTGTCTGGGCTGGAGCTGTCAACATAGTAACATCTGTCTGTCTGGGCTGGAGCTGTCAACAGTAACATCTGTCTGTCTGGGCTGGAGATGTCAACATAGTAACATCTGACTGTCTGGGCTGGAGCTGTCAACATACTAACATCTGTCTGTCTGGGATGGAGCTGTAAACATAGTAACATCTGTCTGTCTGGGCTGGAGCTGTCAACATAGTAACATCTGTCTACCTGGGATGGAGCTGTCAACATACTAACATCTGTCTGTCTGGGCTGGAGCTGTCAACATAGTAACATCTGTCTGTCTGGGCTGGAGCTGTCAACAGTAACATCTGTCTGTCTGGGCTGGAGCTGTCAACATAGTAACATCTGTCTGTCTGGGCTGGAGCTGTCAACATAGTAACATCTGTCTGTCTGGGCTGGAGCTGTCAACAGTAACATCTGTCTGTCTGGGCTGGAGCTGTCAACATAGTAACATCTGTCTGTCTGGGCTGGAGCTGTCAACATAGTAACATCTGTCTGTCTGGGCTGGAGCTGTCAACATAGTAACATCTGACTGTCTGGGCTGGAGCTGTCAACATAGTAACATCTGTCTATCTGGGCTGCAGCTGTCAACATAGTAACATCTGTCTGTCTGGGCTGGAGCTGTCAACAGTAACATCTGTCTGTCTGGGCTGGAGCTGTCAACATAGTAACATCTGTCTGTCTGGGCTGGAGCTGTCAACATAGTAACATCTGTCTGTCTGGGCTGGAGCTGTCAACATAGTAACATCTGTCTGTCTGGGCTGGAGCTGTCAACATAGTAACATCTGTCTGTCTGGGCTGGAGCTGTCAACATAGTAACATCTGTCTGTCTGGGCTGGAGCTGTCAACATAGTAACATCTGTCTGTCTGGGCTGGAGCTGTCAACAGTAACATCTGTCTGTCTGGGCTGGAGATGTCAACATAGTAACATCTGTCTGTCTGGGCTGGAGCTGTCAACAGTAACATCTGTCTGTCTGGGCTGGAGCTGTCAACATAGTAACATCTGTCTGTCTGGGCTGGAGATGTCAACATAGTAACATCTGTCTGTCTGGGCTGGAGCTGTCAACATACTAACATCTGTCTGTCTGGGATGGAGCTGTAAACATGGTAACATCTGTCTGTCTGGGCTGGAGCTGTCAACATAGTAACATCTGTCTGTCTGGGCTGGAGCTGTCAACATCGTAACATCTGTCTGTCTGGGCTGGAGCTGTCAACATAGTAACATCTGTCTGTCTGGGCTGGAGCTGTCAACAGTAACATCTGTCTGTCTGGGCTGGAGATGTCAACATAGTAACATCTGACTGTCTGGGCTGGAGCTGTCAACATACTAACATCTGTCTGTCTGGGATGGAGCTGTAAACATAGTAACATCTGTCTGTCTGGGCTGGAGCTGTCAACATAGTAACATCTGTCTACCTGGGATGGAGCTGTCAACATACTAACATCTGTCTGTCTGGGCTGGAGCTGTCAACATAGTAACATCTGTCTGTCTGGGCTGGAGCTGTCAACAGTAACATCTGTCTGTCTGGGCTGGAGCTGTCAACATAGTAACATCTGTCTGTCTGGGCTGGAGCTGTCAACATAGTAACATCTGTCTGTCTGGGCTGGAGCTGTCAACAGTAACATCTGTCTGTCTGGGCTGGAGCTGTCAACATAGTAACATCTGTCTGTCTGGGCTGGAGCTGTCAACATAGTAACATCTGTCTGTCTGGGCTGGAGCTGTCAACATAGTAACATCTGACTGTCTGGGCTGGAGCTGTCAACATAGTAACATCTGTCTATCTGGGCTGCAGCTGTCAACATAGTAACATCTGTCTGTCTGGGCTGGAGCTGTCAACAGTAACATCTGTCTGTCTGGGCTGGAGCTGTCAACATAGTAACATCTGTCTGTCTGGGCTGGAGCTGTCAACATAGTAACATCTGTCTGTCTGGGCTGGAGCTGTCAACATAGTAACATCTGTCTGTCTGGGCTGGAGCTGTCAACATAGTAACATCTGTCTGTCTGGGCTGGAGCTGTCAACATAGTAACATCTGTCTGTCTGGGCTGGAGCTGTCAACATAGTAACATCTGTCTGTCTGGGCTGGAGCTGTCAACAGTAACATCTGTCTGTCTGGGCTGGAGATGTCAACATAGTAACATCTGTCTGTCTGGGCTGGAGCTGTCAACAGTAACATCTGTCTGTCTGGGCTGGAGCTGTCAACATAGTAACATCTGTCTGTCTGGGCTGGAGCTGTCAACAGTAACATCTGTCTGTCTGGGCTGGAGCTGTCAACATAGTAACATCTGTCTGTCTGGGCTGGAGCTGTCAACATAGTAACATCTGTCTGTCTGGGCTGGAGCTGTCAACAGTAACATCTGTCTGTCTGGGCTGGAGCTGTCAACATAGTAACATCTGTCTGTCTGGGCTGGAGCTGTCAACATAGTAACATCTGTCTGTCTGGGCTGGAGCTGTCAACATAGTAACATCTGACTGTCTGGGCTGGAGCTGTCAACATAGTAACATCTGTCTGTCTGGGCTGCAGCTGTCAACATAGTAACATCTGTCTGTCTGGGCTGGAGCTGTCAACAGTAACATCTGTCTGTCTGGGCTGGAGCTGTCAACATAGTAACATCTGTCTGTCTGGGCTGGAGCTGTCAACATAGTAACATCTGTCTGTCTGGGCTGGAGCTGTCAACAGTAACATCTGTCTGTCTGGGCTGGAGCTGTCAACAGTAACATCTGTCTGTCTGGGCTGGAGATGTCAACATAGTAACATCTGTCTGTCTGGGCTGGAGCTGTCAACAGTAACATCTGTCTGTCTGGGCTGGAGCTGTCAACATAGTAACATCTGTCTGTCTGGGCTGGAGCTGTCAACATAGTAACATCTGTCTGTCTGGGCTGGAGCTGTCAACATAGTAACATCTGTCTGTCTGGGCTGGAGCTGTCAACATAGTAACATCTGTCTGTCTGGGCTGGAGCTGTCAACATAGTAACATCTGTCTGTCTGGGCTGGAGCTGTCAACATAGTAACATCTGTCTGTCTGGGCTGGAGCTGTCAACATAGTAACATCTGTCTGTCTGGGCTGGAGCTGTCAACATAGTAACATCTGTCTGTCTGGGCTGGAGCTGTCAACAGTAACATCTGTCTGTCTGGGCTGGAGATGTCAACATAGTAACATCTGTCTGTCTGGGCTGGAGCTGTCAACATACTAACATCTGTCTGTCTGGGATGGAGCTGTAAACATGGTAACATCTGTCTGTCTGGGCTGGAGCTGTCAACATAGTAACATCTGTCTGTCTGGGCTGGAGCTGTCAACATCGTAACATCTGTCTGTCTGGGCTGGAGCTGTCAACATAGTAACATCTGTCTGTCTGGGCTGGAGCTGTCAACAGTAACATCTGTCTGTCTGGGCTGGAGATGTCAACATAGTAACATCTGACTGTCTGGGCTGGAGCTGTCAACATACTAACATCTGTCTGTCTGGGATGGAGCTGTAAACATAGTAACATCTGTCTGTCTGGGCTGGAGCTGTCAACATAGTAACATCTGTCTACCTGGGATGGAGCTGTCAACATACTAACATCTGTCTGTCTGGGCTGGAGCTGTCAACATAGTAACATCTGTCTGTCTGGGCTGGAGCTGTCAACAGTAACATCTGTCTGTCTGGGCTGGAGCTGTCAACATAGTAACATCTGTCTGTCTGGGCTGGAGCTGTCAACATAGTAACATCTGTCTGTCTGGGCTGGAGCTGTCAACAGTAACATCTGTCTGTCTGGGCTGGAGCTGTCAACATAGTAACATCTGTCTGTCTGGGCTGGAGCTGTCAACATAGTAACATCTGTCTGTCTGGGCTGGAGCTGTCAACATAGTAACATCTGACTGTCTGGGCTGGAGCTGTCAACATAGTAACATCTGTCTATCTGGGCTGCAGCTGTCAACATAGTAACATCTGTCTGTCTGGGCTGGAGCTGTCAACAGTAACATCTGTCTGTCTGGGCTGGAGCTGTCAACATAGTAACATCTGTCTGTCTGGGCTGGAGCTGTCAACATAGTAACATCTGTCTGTCTGGGCTGGAGCTGTCAACATAGTAACATCTGTCTGTCTGGGCTGGAGCTGTCAACATAGTAACATCTGTCTGTCTGGGCTGGAGCTGTCAACATAGTAACATCTGTCTGTCTGGGCTGGAGCTGTCAACATAGTAACATCTGTCTGTCTGGGCTGGAGCTGTCAACAGTAACATCTGTCTGTCTGGGCTGGAGATGTCAACATAGTAACATCTGTCTGTCTGGGCTGGAGCTGTCAACAGTAACATCTGTCTGTCTGGGCTGGAGCTGTCAACATAGTAACATCTGTCTGTCTGGGCTGGAGCTGTCAACAGTAACATCTGTCTGTCTGGGCTGGAGCTGTCAACATAGTAACATCTGTCTGTCTGGGCTGGAGCTGTCAACATAGTAACATCTGTCTGTCTGGGCTGGAGCTGTCAACAGTAACATCTGTCTGTCTGGGCTGGAGCTGTCAACATAGTAACATCTGTCTGTCTGGGCTGGAGCTGTCAACATAGTAACATCTGTCTGTCTGGGCTGGAGCTGTCAACATAGTAACATCTGACTGTCTGGGCTGGAGCTGTCAACATAGTAACATCTGTCTGTCTGGGCTGCAGCTGTCAACATAGTAACATCTGTCTGTCTGGGCTGGAGCTGTCAACAGTAACATCTGTCTGTCTGGGCTGGAGCTGTCAACATAGTAACATCTGTCTGTCTGGGCTGGAGCTGTCAACATAGTAACATCTGTCTGTCTGGGCTGGAGCTGTCAACAGTAACATCTGTCTGTCTGGGCTGGAGCTGTCAACAGTAACATCTGTCTGTCTGGGCTGGAGCTGTCAACATAGTAACATCTGTCTGTCTGGGCTGGAGCTGTCAACATAGTAACATCTGTCTGTCTGGGCTGGAGCTGTCAACATAGTAACATCTGTCTGTCTGGGCTGGAGCTGTCAACATAGTAACATCTGTCTGTCTGGGCTGGAGCTGTCAACATAGTAACATCTGTCTGTCTGGGCTGGAGCTGTCAACATAGTAACATCTGTCTGTCTGGGCTGGAGCTGTCAACATAGTAACATCTGTCTGTCTGGGCTGGAGCTGTCAACATAGTAACATCTGTCTGTCTGGGCTGGAGCTGTCAACAGTAACATCTGTCTGTCTGGGCTGGAGATGTCAACATAGTAACATCTGTCTGTCTGGGCTGGAGCTGTCAACATACTAACATCTGTCTGTCTGGGATGGAGCTGTAAACATGGTAACATCTGTCTGTCTGGGCTGGAGCTGTCAACATAGTAACATCTGTCTGTCTGGGCTGGAGCTGTCAACATCGTAACATCTGTCTGTCTGGGCTGGAGCTGTCAACATAGTAACATCTGTCTGTCTGGGCTGGAGCTGTCAACAGTAACATCTGTCTGTCTGGGCTGGAGATGTCAACATAGTAACATCTGACTGTCTGGGCTGGAGCTGTCAACATACTAACATCTGTCTGTCTGGGATGGAGCTGTAAACATGGTAACATCTGTCTGTCTGGGCTGGAGCTGTCAACATAGTAACATCTGTCTGTCTGGGCTGGAGCTGTCAACATAGTAACATCTGTCTACCTGGGATGGAGCTGTCAACATACTAACATCTGTCTGTCTGGGCTGGAGCTGTCAACATAGTAACATCTGTCTGTCTGGGCTGGAGCTGTCAACAGTAACATCTGTCTGTCTGGGCTGGAGCTGTCAACATAGTAACATCTGTCTGTCTGGGCTGGAGCTGTCAACATAGTAACATCTGTCTGTCTGGGCTGGAGCTGTCAACAGTAACATCTGTCTGTCTGGGCTGGAGCTGTCAACATAGTAACATCTGTCTGTCTGGGCTGGAGCTGTCAACATAGTAACATCTGTCTGTCTGGGCTGGAGCTGTCAACATAGTAACATCTGACTGTCTGGGCTGGAGCTGTCAACATAGTAACATCTGTCTATCTG
>NW_024608796.1:0-30000 GCF_018296145.1 Oncorhynchus tshawytscha | reverse complement strand
TGAGGTGTTTTGGAGGTGAGTCACCGTAGAGATGTCAACCTCAGGGGAGTCAGGGGGAATGTCAACCTCAGGTCAGGGGGAATGTTTTTTGGAGGTGAGTCACCGTAGAGATGTCAACCCCAGGGGGAATGAGGTGTTTTGGAGGTGAGTCACCGTAGAGATGTCAACCTCAGGGGAGTCAGGGGGAATGAGGTGTTTTGGAGGTGTGTCACCGTAGAGATGTCAACCTCAGGGGAGTCAGGGGCGAATGAGGTGTTTTGGAGGTGAGTCACCGTAGAGATGTCAACCTCAGGGGAGTCAGTGGGGAATGAGGTGTTTTGGAGGTGAGTCACCGTAGAGATGTCAACCTCAGGGGAGTCAGGGGGGAATGAGGTGTTTTGGAGGTGAGTCACCGTAGAGATGTCAACCCCAGGGGAGAATGAGGTGTTTTGGAGGTGAGTCACCATAGAGATGTCAACCCCAGGGGAGTCAGGGGGAATGAGGTGTTTTGGAGGTGAGTCACCGTAGAGATGTCAACCTCAGGGGAGTCAGGGGGAATGAGGTGTTTTGGAGGTGAGTCACCCCAGGGGAGTAGGGGAATGAGGTGTTTTGGAGGTGAGTAGATGTCAACCCCAGGGGGAATGAGGTGTTTTGGAGGTGAGTCACCGTAGAGATGTCAACCTCAGGGGAGTCAGGGGGAATGAGGTGTTTTGGAGGTGAGTCACCGTAGAGATGTCAACCTCAGGGGAGTCAGGGGTCGAATGAGGTGTTTTGGAGGTGAGTCACCGTAGAGATGTCAACCTCAGGGGGAGTCAGTGGGGAATGAGGTGTTTTGGAGGTGAGTCACCGTAGAGATGTCAACCCCAGGGGAGTCAGGGGGAATGAGGTGTTTTGGAGGTGAGTCACCGTAGAGATGTCAACCCAGGGGAGTCAGGGGGAATGAGGTGTTTTGGAGGTGAGTCACCGTAGAGATGTCAACCTCAGGGGAGTCAGGGGGAATGAGGTGTTTTGGAGGAGTGAGTCAACCTCAGGGGGAATGAGGTGTTTTGGAGAGAATGGTGAGTCACAACCTCAGGGGGAATGAGAGATGTCAACCTCAGGGGGAAATCAGGTGTTTTGGAGGTGAGTCCGTAGAGATGTCAACCTCAGGGAATGAGGTGTTTTGGAGGTGAGTCACCATAGATCAACATGTTTTGATCAGATGGAAGATATGCAACTGTGATTCATAACCAATCCTGCAGGCAGAATCCTGCCCAAAACAAAGTCTGCATCCCAAAACGGAACCCTATTCCCTATATAGTGCACTACTTTTGACCAGAGCCCTAGAGTTCTATGTGGGGAACGCGGCGTCACTTGGGTTGTGACCAAAATAAGCTCAGGAGGGCTATTTCTCTGCAGTCATAGTTCATGTTTAAAATTAGCCCTCTGTGAAAAAGCTGAAAAGGGCAGAAAAGAGACGAGGGTGTCTCTCTCTGGCATTTGACTGTTTTATATGGTGTTGGGTCGGTTAGGCTCCTGACTTGGTTCTCATAATTACAGAACTCTGCTGTATCCTGGCTGCTGAAGCTGTTGCCAGGCAACCGATAAACATAGAACCCAGACAAGGAGGTCGGAGCTATGAGTCAAAGTTCCAATAGAAAAGCCAAACAGCACAGGATCCCACAGCAGGCCTAACAAAGAGCAGCGCCCTGAGCAGTGAACACTTCACATTTAGGACCCTACAACTACACAGGCCTGTTACTCCAGCAGGTTACCACAATAAACAACGTGTAACACCAACATTAGCAACATTGTGTCAGCAGAGACAAAACAGTTCAGTTATGCCAAGTAACAGACAGATAGCTATGATCTGCCCCTATCATCGCCTAGCCTATCTGCGACCTTTTAACCTGTCTCTCCTCTCTGGGGAGGTTCCCATTGCTTGGAAGGCAGCCACGGTTCCTCCTTTATTTAAAGGGGAGATCAAGCTGATCCTAACTGTTATAGGCCTATTTCTATTTTGCTCTGTTTATCAAAAAGCATTGGAAAAACATTCTTGATGTCTACAGCATTCTCTCTGGTATGTAATCTGGTTTCCGATCAGGTTGTGGATGTGTCACTGCAGCCTTAAACGTCCTCAATGATGTCACCATTGCCCTTGATTCTAAGCAATGTTGTGCTGATATTTTTATTGACTTGGCCAAAGCTTTTGATACGGTAGACCATTCCATTCTTGTGGGCCGGCTAAGGAGTATTGGTGTCTTTGGCCTGGTTTGCTAACTACCTCGCTCAAAGATGTGAAGTGTATAAAGTCAGAACATCTGCTGTCTTAGCCACTGCCTCTCACCAAGGGAGTACCCCAAGGCTCGATCCTAGGCCCAACACTCTCCTCAATTTACATCAACAACATAGCTCAGGCAGTAGGAATCTCTCTCATCCATTTATATACAGATGATACAGTCTTATACTCAGCTGGTCCCTCCCTGTTTTGTGTAAACGCTTCTCCAACATTAATCTTGTTCTGAACACTTCCAAAACAAAGGTCATGTGGTTTGGTAAGAAGAACACCCCTCTCCCCACAGGTGTGATTACTACCTCTGAGGGTTTAGGGAGCTTGATGTTGTCACCTCATACAAGTACTTGGGAGTATGGCTAGACAGTACACTGTCCTTCTCTCAGCATATATCAAAGCTGCAGGCTAAAGTTAATTCTAGACTTGGTTTCCTCTATCGTAATCGCTCCTCTTTCACCCCAGCTGCCAAACTAACCCTGATTCAGATGACCATCCAACCCATGCTAGATTATAGAGACGTAATTTATAGATCGGCAGGTGAGGGTGCTCTCGAGCGGCTAGATGTTCTTTACCATTTGGCCATCAGATTTGCCACCAACTCCTCTGTAAACTGGTCATCTCTGAACCCATCACAAGACCCACTGGTTGATGATTATTTATAAAACCCTCTTAGGCCTCACTCTCCTCTATCTGAGATATCTACTGCAGCCCTCATGCTCCACATACAACACCCGTTCTGCCAGGCACATTCTGTTAAAGGTCCCCATAGCACACACATCCCTGGGTCGCTCGTCTTTTCAGTTCGCTGCAGCTAGCGACTGGAACGAGCTGCAACAAACACTCAAAGTGGACAGTTTTATCTCAATCTCTTCAGTCAAAGACTCAATCATGGACACTCTTACTGACAGTTGTGGCCGCTTTGCATGATGTATTGTTGTCTCTACCTTCTTGCACTTTGTGTTGTCTCTCTTGTCATGATGTGTGTTTTGTCCTATATTGATATATATTTATATTTTTGTATTATTTTTAATCCAGCCCCCATCCCCACAGGAAGCCTTTTGGTAGGCTGTCATTGTAAATAAGAATTTGTTCTTAAAAACTAACTTGCCTAGATAAATAAAGGTTAAATAAAGGTTACATTAAATAAATAAAAATAAAAGCTAGCATGTTTGTGCTTTTACCAACTGGTTAGATCATCAATCTGTTAATTATAACACTGTTTCCTCCCCATTGCAATGGAGTGACAATATGTACTGCCAGACCACGCCCCTCTCTGACCCTCCCTGTCCACTATTACTGCCAGACCACGCCCCTCTCTGACCCTCCCTGTCCACTATTATTGCCAGACCACGCCCCTCTCTGAACCTCCCTGTCCACTATTACTGCCAGACCACACCCCTCTCTGACCCTCCCTGTCCACTATTACTGCCAGACCACGCCCCTCTCTGACCCTCCCTGTTCACTACTACTACCAGACCACGCCCCTCTCTGAACCTCCCTGTCCACTATTACTGCCAGACCACACCCCTCTCTGACCCTCCCTGTCCACTATTACTGCCAGACCACTCCCTCTCTGACCCTCCCTGTCCACTATTACTGCCAGACCACGCCCCTCTCTGAACCTCCCTGTCCACTATTACTGCCAGACCACGCCCCTCTCTGAACCTCCCTGTCCACTATTACTTCCAGACCACGTCCCTCTCTGAACCTCCCTGTCCACTATTACTGCCAAACCACGTCCCTCTCTGAAACCTCCCTGTCCACTATTACTGCCAGACAAAGAGAAAGCCCTAATGAGTCTCTACACTGTCAGCTACAGTATAGTGGAGTTGGAACTAGGAACTCCTCCTTCTCCTCTCTGATTACCAGGCCAAGACGTAAACATGGACCCACCTCCAGTACAAACAAGGCTCTGGGACCTCCAGGGAATTGAAGGGTTTTATCAGGAACACACAAGGCCTTCCGCAATAGGAGGAACACAAGACTGAACTGATGGGTGACCATCTGCATGTGGCGGAGACAGAGTCAAAACTCAGAGCCAAACAATATCTGACAGAATGGAAAGGTGGATTATTGGTACTATCAGAGGGAGAGACAGGGGAAAGGTGGATTATTGGTACTATCAGAGAGGGACAGACAGGGGAAAGGTGGATTATTGGTACTATCAGAGGGACAGACAGGGGAAAGGAGGATTATTGGTACTATCAGAGAGGGAGAGACAGGGGAAAGGAGGTATTATCAGATTATTGGTACTATCAGAGAGGGACAGACAGGGGAAAGGAGGATTATTGGTACTATCAGAGAGGGACAGACAGGGGAAAGGAGGATTATTGGTACTATCAGAGAGGGACAGACAGGGTAAAGGAGGATTATTGGTACTATCAGAGAGGGACAGACAGGGGAAAGGAGGATTATTGGTACTATCAGAGAGGGACAGACAGGGTAAAGGAGGATTATTGGTACTATACTATCAGAGAGGGACAGACAGGGTAAAGGAGGATTATTGGTACTATACTATCAGAGAGGGACAGACAGGGGAAAGGAGGATTATTGGTACTATCAGAGGGACAGACAGGGTAAAGGAGGATTATTGGTACTATCAGAGAGGGAGAGACAGGTTAAAGGTGGATTATTGGTACTATACTATCAGAGAGGGACAGAAATAAAATCAAATCAAATCAAATTGTATTTGTCACATACACATGGTTAGCAGATGTTAATGCGAGTGTAGCGAAATGCTTGTGCTTCTAGTTCCAACAATGCAGTAATAACGAGCAAGTAATCTAACTAACAATTCCAAAAAAAACTACTGTCATACACAGTGTAAGGGGATAAAGAATATGTACATAAGGATATATGAATGAGTGATGGTACAGAGCAGCATAGGCAAGATACAGTAGATGATATCGAGTACAGTATATACATATGAGATAAGTATGTAAACCAAGTGGCATAGTTAAAGTGGCTAGTGATACATGTATTACATAAGGATGCAGTCGATGATATAGAGTACAGTATCAACGTATGCATATGAGATGAACAATGTAGGGTAAGTAACATTATATAAGGTAGCATTGTTTAAAGTGGCTAGTGATATATTTACATCATTTCCCATCAATTCCCATGATTAAAGTGGCTGGAGTAGAGTCAGTGTCATTGACAGTGTGTTGGCAGTAGCCACTCAATGTTAGTGGTGGCTGTTTAACAGTCTGATGGCCTTGAGATAGAAGCTGTTTTTCAGTCTCTCGGTCCCAGCTTTGATGCACCTGTACTGACCTCGCCTTCTGGATGGCAGCGGGGTGAACAGGCAGTGGCTCGGGTGGTTGATGTCCTTGATGATCTTTATGGCCTTCCTGTAGCATCGGGTGGTGTAGGTGTCCTGGAGGGCAGGTAGTTTGCCCCCGGTGATGCGTTGTGCAGACCTCACTACCCTCTGGAGAGCCTTACGGTTGAGGGCGGTGCAGTTGCCATACCAGGCGGTGATACAGCCCGCCAGGATGCTCTCGATTGTGCATCTGTAGAAGTTTGTGAGTGCTTTTGGTGACAAGCCGAATTTCTTCAGCCTCCTGAGGTTGAAGAGGCGCTGCTGCGCCTTCCTCACGATGCTGTCTGTGTGAGTGGACCAATTCAGTTTGTCTGTGATGTGTATGCCGAGGAACTTAAAACTTGCTACCCTCTCCACTACTGTTCCATCGATGTGGATGGGGGTGTTCCCTCTGCTGTTTCCTGAAGTCCACAATCATCTCCTTAGTTTTGTTGACGTTGAGTGTGAGGTTATTTTCCTGACACCACACTCCGAGGGCCCTCACCTCCTCCCTGTAGGCCGTCTCGTCGTTGTTGGTAATCAAGCCTACCACTGTTGTGTCGTCCGCAAACTTGATGATTGAGTTGGAGCGTGCATGGCCACGCAGTCGTGGGTGAACAGGGAGTACAGGAGAGGGCTCAGAACGCACCCTTGTGGGGCCCCAGTGTTGAGGATCAGCGGGGAGGAGATGTTGTTGCCTACCCTCACCACCTGGGGGCGGCCCGTCAGGAAGTCCAGTACCCAGTTGCACAGGGCGGGGTCGAGACCCAGGGTCTCGAGCTTGATGACGAGCTTGGAGGGTACTATGGTGTTGAATGCCGAGCTGTAGTCGATGAACAGCATTCTCACATAGGTATTCCTCTTGTCCAGATGGGTTAGGGCAGTGTGCAGTGTGGTTGAGATTGCATCGTCTGTGGACCTATTTGGGCGGTAAGCAAATTGGAGTGGGTCAAGGGTGTCAGGTAGGGTGGAGGTGATATGGTCCTTGACTAGTCTCTCAAAGCACTTCATGATGACGGATGTGAGTGCTACGGGGCGGTAGTCGTTTAGCTCAGTTACCTTAGCTTTCTTGGGAACAGGAACAATGGTGGCCCTCTTGAAGCATGTGGGAACAGCAGACTGGTATAGGGATTGATTGAATATGTCCGTAAACACACCGGCCAGCTGGTCTGCGCATGCTCTGAGGGCGCGGCTGGGGATGCCGTCTGGGCCTGCAGCCTTGCGAGGGTTAACACGTTTAAATGTCTTACTCACTTCGGCTGCAGTGAAGGAGAGACCGCATGTTTCCGTTGCAGGCCGTGTCAGTGGCACTGTATTGTCCTCAAAGCGGGCAAAAAAGTTATTTAGTCTGCCTGGGAGCAAGACATCCTGGTCCGTGACTGGGCTGGGTTTCTTCCTGTAGTCCGTGATTGACTGTAGACCCTGCCACATACCTCTTGTGTCTGAGCCGTTGAATTGAGATTCTACTTTGTCTCTGTACTGGCGCTTAGCTTGTTTGATAGCCTTGCGGAGGGAATAGCTGCACTGTTTGTATTCAGTCATGTTACCAGACACCTTGCCCTGATTAAAAGCAGTGGTTCGTGCCTTCAGTTTCACACGAATGCTGCCATCAATCCACGGTTTCTGGTTAGGGAATGTTTTAATCGTTGCTATGGGAACGACATCTTCAACGCACGTTCTAATGAACTCGCACACTGTATCAGCGTATTCGTCAATGTTGTTGTCTGACGCAATACGAAACATCTCCCAGTCCACGTGATGGAAGCAGTCTTGGAGTGTGGAGTCAGCTTGGTCGGACCAGCGTTGGACAGACCTCAGCGTGGGAGCTTCTTGTTTTAGTTTCTGTCTGTAGGCAGGGATCAACAAAATGGAGTCGTGGTCAGCTTTTCCGAAAGGGGGCGGGGCAGGGCCTTATATGCGTCGCGGAAGTTAGAGTAACAATGATCCAGGGTCTTTCCACCCCTGGTTGCGCAATCGATATGCTGATAAAATTTAGGGAGTCTTGTTTTCAGATTAGCCTTGTTAAAATCCCCAGCTACAATGAATGCAGCCTCCGGATAAATCGTTTCCAGTTTGCAGAGAGTTAAATAAAGTTCGTTCAGAGCCATCGATGTGTCTGCTTGGGGGGATATATACGGCTGTGATTATAATCGAAGAGAATTCTCTTGGTAGATAATGCGGTCTACATTTGATTGTGAGGAATTCTAAATCAGGTGAACAGAAGGATTTGAGTTCCTGTATGTTTCTTTCATCACACCATGTCACGTTGGCCAGAAGACATACGCCCCCGCCCCTCTTCTTACCAGAAAGATGTTTGTTTCTGTCGGCGCGATGCGTGGAGAAACCCGCTGGCTGCACCGCTTCGGATTGCGTCTCTCCAGTTAGCCATGTTTCCGTGAAGCAAAGAACGTTACAGTCTCTGATGTCCCTCTGGAATGCTACCCTTGCTCGGATTTCATCAACCTTGTTGTCAAGAGACTGGACATTGGCAAGAAGAATGCTAGGGAGTGGTGCACAATGTGCCCGTCTCCGGAGTCTGACCAGAAGACCGCTTCGTTTCCCTCTTTTTCTGAGTCGTTTTTTTTTTTGGTCGCTGCATGTGATCCACTCGGTTACACTGGTTGTAAGGCAGAACACAGGATCCGCATCGCGAAAACATATTCTTGGTCGTACTGATGGTGAGTTGACGCTGATCTTATATTCAGTAGTTCTTCTCGGCTGTATGTAAAGAAACCGACAGGGTAAAGAAACAGACAGGGTAAAGGAGGATTATTGGTACTATCAGAGAGGGAGAGAGACAGGGGAAAGGTGGATTATTGGTACTATACTATCAGAGAGGGAGACAGACAGGGGAAAGGTGGATTATTGGTACTATACTATCAGAGAGAGAGACAGGGGAAAGGTGGATTATTGGTACTATACTATCAGAGGGGGAGAGAGACAGGGGAAAGGTGGATTATTGGTACTATACTATCAGAGAGGGAGAGAGACAGGGTAAAGGTGGATTATTGGTACTATACTATCAGAGAGGGAGACAGACAGGGGAAAGGTGGATTATTGGTACTATCAGAGGGGGAGAGAGACAGGGTAAAGGTGGATTATTGATACTAGCAGTCAAAGAGGGAGAGGAAAGGGACAAACAAAGAAAGACAAAGGGATGCATTCCTGAGGGAAGCCACAGGACAACAGGCTCTCATTGTGACAGAGAGAGATTGTTAGGAGAGCGTGACGGCACCAGGTCTTGTGTGTGTGTGTGTGTGTGTGTGTGTGTGTGTGTGTGTGTGTGTGTGTGTGTGTGTGTGTGAGTGAGTGAGTGAGTGAGTGAGTGAGTGAGTGAGTGAGTGAGTGAGTGAGTGAGTGAGTGAGTGAGTGAGTGAGTGAGTGAGTGTGAGTGAGTGAGTGAGAGTGAGAGAGAGATTGTGAATCACTAAAACAATACAGAAATACTCTACGGAAAAAGAAGGAACAGCACGTCAGGAATCAGCTCAACGTAACTGAAGAATCCATAGATTAACCACTTCTGGGAAAATTGGAAAACACTAAACAAACAACAACTCGAATAATTATCTATCCAAAATGGAGTTGTATGTGTAAACCACTTCTCCAAACTTTTTGGTTCTATAACAAATAACAAACAGCAAAAACATAAACATGATCAAATACAAATCTTAGAATCAACTATTAAAGACGACCAGAACCCACTGGATACTCCAATTACATTGAATGAACTACAGGACAAAATACAAACCCTCCAACCCAAAAAGGTCTGTGGTGTTGATGGTCTCCTCAATGAAATGATCAAATATACAAACAACAAATTCCAATTGGCTAAACTAAAACTCTTTAACATCATCTTCAGCTCTGGCATCTTCCCCAATATTTGGAACCAAGGACTGACCACCCCAATCCACAAAACGTGGAGATACATTTGAGAAATGAGAAATGGTCAACAGCAACCTTGGGAAAATCGTCTGCATTATCATTAACAGCTGACTCATACATTTCCTCAGTGAAAAAGCCTTCCACTCAATTTGGCATGAGGGTCTGCTATACAAACTGATGGAAAGTGGTGTTGGTGGAAAAACATACGACATTATAAAATCCGTGTAGACAAACAACAACATGCGGTTAAAATGGGCAAAAAATACACATTTCTTACCAAATCAAATCAAATGTATTTATATAGCCCTTCGTACATCAGCTGATATCTCAAAGTGCTGTACAGAAACCCAGCCTAAAACCCCAAACAGCAAGCAATGCAGGTGTAGAAGCACGGTGGCTAGGAAAAACTCCCTAGAAAGGCCAAAACCTAGGAAGAAACCTAGAGAGGAACCAGGCTATGTGGGGTAGCCAGTCCTCTTCTGGCTGTGCCGGGTGGAGATTATAACAGAACATGGCCAATATGTTCAAATGTTCATAAATGATCAGCATGGTCGTATAATAATAAGGCAGAACAGTTGAAACTGGAGCAGCAGCACGGCCAGGTGGACTGGGGACAGACAGCAAGGAGTCATCATGTCAGGTAGTCCCGAGGCATTGTCCTAGGGCCGTGGGGTGAGACAGGGATGCAGTTTAAGCCCCATCCTCTTCAACATATATGTCAACGAATTGGAAAGGGCACTAGAACAGTCTGCAGCACCCGGCCTCAACCTACTACAATCTGAAGTCAAATGTCTACTGTTTGCTGATGATCTGGTGCTTCTGTCACCAACCAAGGAGGGCCTACAGCAGCACCTAGATCTTCTGCACAGACCTGGGCCCCGACAGAAAATCTCAGTAAGACAAAAATAATGGTGTTCCAAAAAAGGTCCAGTTGCCAGGACCACAAATACAAATTCCATCTAGACACCATTGCCCTAGAGCACACAAAAACTATACATACCTTGGCCTAAACATCAGCGCCACGGGTCATTTCAACAAAGCTGTGAAGGATCTGAGAGACAAGGCAAGAAGGGCCTTCTATGCCATCAAAAGGGACATAAAATTCAACATACCAATTTGGATCTGGCTAAAAATACTTGAATCAGTTATAGAACCCATTGCCCTTTATGGTTGTGAGGTCTGGGGTCCACTCACCAACCAAGAATTCACAAAATGGGACAAACACCAAATTGAAACTCTGCATGCAGAATTCTGCGAAAAAATATCCTCCATGTACAACGTAGAACACCAAATAATGCATGCAGAACAGAATTAGGCCAATACCCGCTAATTATCAAAATCCAGAAAAAAATCCAGAAAAGAGCCGTTAAATTCTACAACCACCTAAAAGGAAGCGATTCCCAAACCTTCCATAACAAAGCCATCACCTACAAAGAGATGAACATGGAGAAGAGTCCCCTAAGCAAGCTGGTCCTGGGGCTCTGTTCACAAACACAAACACACCCCACAGAGCACCAGAACAGCAACACAATTAGACACAACCAAATCATGAGAAAACAAAAAGATAATTACTTGACACATTGGAAATAATTAACAAACAAAAAAACAGCCAACTAGAATGCTACTTGGCTACTGCTACTTGGCTACTTGAATGCTACTAAACTGAGAGTACATAGTGGCAGATACCTTACCACAGTGACTGACCCAAAATGTACAGACTCAATAGCATAGCTATTGAGAAAGGCTGCCGTAGGCAGACCTGGCTCTCACACTTCCCACAAAATGAGGTGGAAACTGAGCTGCACTTCCTAATCTCCTGCCCAATGTAAAACCATATTAGAGACACATATTTCCCTCAGATTACACAGATCCACAAAGAATTCGAAAACAAACCCGATTTTATGCCATTTGGGACACAGCCCAACTTACTCTAAACAGCATTAGATATTGCCTTAGTTCCCTCCAGCTCTGCTCCACTCACACAAAGGCATCAATGTTCACAAGCAATCAGCACTTCCTGGTAGCTGGATGGTGCTGAGGGCTTTGACACCTATGTCCACTAGGAGACAGGAGACAAACCAAAGAGATCATAGACCTCGGGTCTGGGGCTGAGTAGCAACCTATTCCCCATATAGTGCACTATTTTGGACCAGAGCCCATTGGGATGTGGTCAAAAGTAGTGCACTATAGGTGATTTGTGAGGCATCCTGAGCCTCCTCTTAAATGTATTTAAGCAGCACCATACGTCCACCATCTTTGTTTAACCCTATTTGGCTATCCTGTAGGCATCTCCTTGACATTGCATGTTTCTGAGAAAAAGCTCCTGGTCAAAACGCTGAGGAACATCTATAACAGGGTGAAGAACGCCAGAATGAAGCATGACATAAACATAACTTCAAGCTTCCAGTCTGCGTTTGACTGGGTGAAAAGCATGACTCACAAAGGCTCTGAAGACCACTAACTAAGGCATTTTCTTACGTCAGATAGAGCAACAATTCAAATAGCCTAACAAGTCCTAAAAAACGGGCTATTTATGGATACACTTAACTTCACTACACTGACCTGTGCTGCTTCTAGTCACTTCAGGACAACACATCAATCAGATTACAATAATATGGCCGTCGAGGAAGCCGGCAGAGTTAAGTAAGTAGAGATAAGATATACGGGAGCCCCTCGGCTGAAGTGCACTTCATGACCAAAAGCATGTGGACACCTGGAATAACAGCCTTCTGGGAAGTCTTTCCACGAGATGTTGGAACATTGCTTCCATTCAGCCACAAGAACATCAGTGAGGTTGGACACTGATGTTGGGCGATGAGGCCTGGCTCGCAGTGTATTCTGTGTTCCAATTCATCCCAAAGGGGTTCTATGGGGTTGAGGTCAGGGCTCTGTGCAGGCCAGTCAAGTTCTCCCACACCGATTTCGTCAAACCATTTCTGTATGGACCTCGCTTTGTGCACGGAGGCATTGTCATGCTGAAACAGGAAAGGCCCTTCCCCAAACTGTTGCCACAAAGTTGGAAGCACAGAATCGTCTATAATGTCATTGTATGCTGTAGTGTTAAGTTTTCCCTTCAATGGAACTAAGGAGCCTTGCATGAACTATGAAAAACAGCCCCAGACCATTATTCCTCCTGAACCAAACTCTACAATTGTCTCTATTCATTGGGGCAGGTGGTGTTCTCCAGGCATCCACCAAATCCAGATTTGTCCTGTCAGACTGCCAGATGGTGAAGCGTGATTCAACACACCAGAGAACAAGATTACACAGCTCTAGCAGAGCACAAATGTAACCAACTGACTTGTTGGAAAGGTGGCATCCTATGATGGTGCCACGTTTAAAGTCACTGAGCTCTTCAGTAAGGCCATTCTACTGTTAATGTTTGTCTATGGAGTTTGCATGGTCGTGTGCTCGATTTTATACACCTGTCAGCAACGGGGGAGGCTGAAATAGACAAATCCACTAATTTGAAGGGGAGTCCACATACTTTTATATATATAGTGTACTTATGTGAACTCAACTGAAGCAGTTCTGTGAACTCAAGCGAAGCAGTTCTGTGAACTCAACTGAAGTGTGTGATAAGGAAGAGATTGTGTACAGAACAGAAGATAAAGAGGTAAATGACAAGCTTGGTTACAGTAGTAATCAGATAGAGACAAACATATTATGAGTCCCAAATTGCACCCTATTCCCTGGCACCCTATTCCCTATATAGTGCCCTATGGACCCTGGTCAAACGTAGTGCACTATATAGAGGATAGGGTGCAATTTGAGACAAAGACATACACTAATCACGTTGGCCTGTGCTGTAGAGGCAGGGAGTGGTGAGGAACAAAGTGACTGTCTCAGTCCTGCACCCCTGCCTAGATGTTGGAAATGAGTCTGCTCCACAGTAACCCGCTGTACTAGATATCACCGCCCTGCAACATCAATCACCTACAGTGGCTTTCTTTCTCTACACTGAATAGACCTAATAGACACCGTCATCTGGGGAAAAACACATTTCAAACATCCCCAGTGAATCCAGTGGTTGATGGAGCTCCATTCAATAATGATTACTTTATGGATTCAGTCATACGCTACCAGTTCAATGGTACAGTGGGTGGTATCATATTTGTAAGGGGCTAACCTACCATTACCTAAATCCTACCATAGACTAGTTTTCTATTGTTCTGGGTGGATGGACACGTTAGGGCATGACAGCTGTAATTTGGCCCTATTGTGAGAGCTCAAGGGTATTTCCCTTGCTGCTAATCTCTCTCTCTCTCTTTCTAACTCTCTCTCTCTCTCTCTAACGCGCTCTCTCTCTTCTCTAACTCTCTCTCTCTCTTCTCTAACTCTCTCTCTCTTCTCTAACTCTCTAACCCTTCTCTCTAACGCTTTCTCTCTAACTCTCTAACACTTTCTCTCTCTCTCTAGACAGCCGCCTAAGTTATTCCCTCTCTCTCTTCACTCCATCATTAGGTATAATGCTCTGAGGGAAGCAGACTGTGGTTTGAAAACAAAATTGCTTTCCCAGATTCACATTTCAAATGTGCCAGTCGTGCCTGTCCAGGATAAGAGGTAGACTGAAACCTGAGAACGTGAGAGTGAACATCACTAGCAGCTCGGGTGAGGAAATGCAGCCTCCATCGCCCTGCAGTCACCTTCAATGTGCCGACATCAGTGAGATTACACTTAATGTTTCAGGGGGAGAGAATCAGAGGGAGGGTCACAAGTTCCGATGCAATGAATCATAGTGCCAAAACATACCCCAATGTTCCTAGGACCTAAGCCATCAAAGGAAAAACATGTCTATTTTTCACATTCTTTACATAGCTGACATGTTCACATGGTGCCTGAGGCATGGTGCTCTTACAGCAGAACACTAGCAGCTAAGACCCACAATGGGATCCCTAGGGAAAGGCACACAATTAGGAATGTTCAACCCAATTCACATTGTACAAGACAGCGTTTTACTGCATATAAATGTATTCAAAATATACAATGACTAGTTAGGTTAATTATCTGAGACTTAACCTTAATACTACACACTCTTGTCAGGATGAAACTGAGTACTTTAAATGTGGAAGGAAGAATGCAATGCTGACGTTCCCATGATTGTGGCCCTGCCTGCAGCCATATCTGGCATGCTGATACATCACCAACGTTGACACATCTCAACCGCATACAGGAGTCCTGAACGACAGAGACAGGGCCTGAGGGAGCAGGAGTCCTGAACCACAGAGACAGGGCCTGAGGGAGCAGGAGTCCTGAACCACAGAGACAGGGCCTGAGGGAGCAGGAGTCCTGAACCACAGAGACAGGGCCTGAGGGAGCAGGAGTCCTGAACCACAGAGACAGGGCCTGAGGGAGCAGGAGTCCTGAACCACAGAGACAGGGCCTGAGGGAGCAGGAGTCCTGAACCACAGAGACAGGGCCTGAGGAAGCAGGAGTCCTGAACGACAGAGACAGGGCCTGAGGGAGCAGGAGTCCTGAACGACAGAGACAGGGCCTGAGGGAAGCAGGAGTCCTGAACGACAGAGACAGGGCCTGAGGGAGCAGGAGTCCTGAACCACAGAGACAGGGCCTGAGGGACGAGGAGTTCTGAACCACAGAGACAGGGCCTGAGGGAGCAGGAGTCCTGAACGACAGAGACAGGGCCTGAGGGAGCAGGAGTCCTGAACGAGAGAGACAGGGCCTGAGAGAGCAGGAGACCTGAACGACAGAGACAGGGCCTGAGGGAGCAGGAGTTCTGAACCACAGAGACAGGGCCTGAGGGAGCAGGAGTTCTGAACAACAGAGACAGGGCCTGAGGGAGCAGGGTATCCTCTGTCCTCTTCTATAGACATACTAAACACAGGACAGGTTGGAGACTCAGGAGGAAGATTTAGAATAACTGGGCCAATCTCAACTCACTCAGCAAGTCAACATTAGCTGTCTTGGTTTTTTCCACTTTCTTCATAGAATTCCTGAGCTAGAAGTCATTCAAAACAGAGAGAAAGAACTACTACAGCTGGGAACTAAGTGAGTTATAACATGTGTTCATGTAGTTCTGATTCAGAGGGGAAATCATCCAGAACATAACATCCAGACAATAATACTGGCTCAGAATAATACACTCCAACATCTCAAAATGTCAGACTTTAATGTGACTTTCTATATTCCAAGACGAAGAAAGTGAATTTAGACTCTCATGTAGGGACTTTAACTAGGCTAAATAACAACTATGAATGCTGGTTGGTGAAATGGCAAGGTTGCACCACACATGTATCTGGTGTGACCTTGGATAAACCTTACAATCCAGCTGTTCAAAGTGAAACCAGACAACACAGCAGTCATCAACTCAACCCTGCATCACAGCACATGGAAGGGACATTGGTTTTAGCCTCTCTGAATGGTTGAGAAGTGCAATAGGCCGATCACCTTGCAAGGAAATCCTGACATCTAACATAACGTGGTGGGTCATGTTAACTTAGCCTACATACTGCATGGATAGGAAACAGACTTTTACATCATCAAAATGGGACACAACAAATCAGACACTAAATAAACATATGACCCTGGACCCACTAGAAAGCATTGCTCAACATAACGGTGGTAAGATACCACAAAGTAGCCAATGGTCCATGACAGACAGTCAGTAAACTAGACTAATTGACTATGACATCCCAGTTAATGTTAAGTTTCATTTCCTTGACCTTTGACCCAGACACATGCCTTTTGTTCTATTGCTGCATACTCTGCTCTTGTTCCTTGAATGTTCGCTTTAAAGCCTCATTTGCTTAATTGCCTGGAATGGGGCAGTTCTGTGGAAATTTCAGATCTGATAAGAGCCTTAAATATAGGTTAACGTGTGGTTACCGTGGTGGGCTCTTGAGGCTGGAGCAGAAAGCTCATTACTGGTTAATGTAGAGCTGCTGATTACAAGAGCCACATCAGATGTCTTCAGCGTTAGGCTACAGATGAACATACAAGTCTGTCTTCAAGCCCTACTTACTAGACAGGGGTTTCACTGCTAGATGATGTGTCTTCAAGCCCTACTTACTAGACAGGGGTTTCACTGCTAGATGAGGTGTCTTCAAGCCCTACTTACTAGACAGGGGTTTCACTGCTAGATGAAGCCCTGTCTTCAAGCCCTACTTACTAGACAGGGGTTTCACTGCTAGATGACGTGTCTTCAAGCCCTACTTACTAGACAGGGGTTTCACTGCTAGATAAAGCCCTGACAGGGGTTTCACTGCTCTTCAAGCCCTACTTACTAGACAGGGGCTTTCAAGCCCTGACAGGGGTTTCAGATAATGTGTCTTCAAGCCCTACTTACTAGACAGGGGTTTCACTGCTAGATGACGTGTCTTCAAGCCCTACTTACTGTCTTCAGACAGGGGTTTCACTGCTAGATGACGTGTCTTCAAGCCCTACTTACTAGACAGGGGTTTCACTGCTAGATGACGTGTCTTCAAGCCCTACTTACTAGACAGGGGTTTCACTGCTAGATGACGTGTCTTCAAGCCCTACTTACTAGACAGAGGTTTCACTGCTAGATAATGTGTCTTCAAGCCCTACTTACTAGACAGAGGTTTCACTGCTAGATAATGTGTCTTCAAGCCCTACTTACTAGACAGGGGTTTCCCTGCTAGATGAGGTGTCTTCAAGCCCTACTTACTAGACAGGGGTTTCCCTGCTAGATGAGGTGTCTTCAAGCCCTACTTACTAGACAGGGGTTTCCCTGCTAGATGACGTGTCTTCAAGCCCTACTTACTAGACAGAGGTTTCCTGCTAGATGACGTGTCTTCAAGCCCTACTTACTAGACAGGGGTTTCACTGCTAGATGACGTGTCTCTTTACTAGACAGCCCTACTTACTAGACAGGGGTTTCATTGCTAGATGACGTGTCTTCAAGCCCTACTTACTAGACAGGGTTTCACTGCTAGATGACGTGTCTTCAAGCCCTACTCTTTTCACTGCTAGATGCCCTTCAAGCCCTACTTACTAGACAGGGGTTTCACTGCTAGATGACGTGTCTTCAAGCCCTACTTACTACTAGACAGGGACAGGGTTTCCTGCTAGATTTCAAGCCCTGCTTACTAGACAGGGTTTCCCTGCTAGATGACGGCTCTTCAAGCCCTACTTACTAGACAGGGGTTTCCCTGCTAGATGACGGCTCTTCAAGCCCTACTTACTAGACAGGGGTTTCCCTGCTAGATGACGTGTCTTCAAGCCCTACTTACTAGACAGGGGTTTCCCTGCTAGATGACGTGTCTTCAAGCCCTACTTACTAGACAGGGGTTTCCCTGCTAGATGACGTGTCTTCAAGCCCTACTTACTAGACAGGGGTTTCCCTGCTAGATGACGTGTCTTCAAGCCCTACTTACTAGACAGGGGTTTCCCTGCTAGATGACGGCTCTTCAAGCCCTACTTACTAGACAGGGGTTCCCCTGCTAGATGACGGTTTCCCCTACTACTAGACAGGGGTTTCCCTGCTAGATGACGGCTCTTTTCCCTAAAAGCCTCTCTGCCTTTGTATGTTTATTTAGTGTCTGCTATGATTTG
Source organism: Oncorhynchus tshawytscha (assembly GCF_018296145.1). Lineage (NCBI taxonomy): Eukaryota > Metazoa > Chordata > Actinopteri > Salmoniformes > Salmonidae > Oncorhynchus > Oncorhynchus tshawytscha. The sequence continues at coordinate 12,031 of NW_024608796.1, read as the reverse complement.
TTGCGTCCCATTTTGATGATGTAAAAGTTAGTTTCCTATCCATGCAGTATGTAGGCTAAATGAACAATCCCTACGGGTCCTGGTCTAAAGTAGTGCACTACATAGGGAATAGGGTGCCATTTGGGATGCAACCTTTCCAGCTGCAGTTGGTTAGGGTAGACCTTTTCTCTCTGGTCTACATAGTTCACCCTGAAGACAGCATCCCTTCATGTTCAATCACAATGAGAAAGACATGCACACTGCATCTGGGGCACATCTACAAATCATAGCAGCAGAAAATGGATTCGTTCGAGGGACAAAGAGCAAGAGGACAGCGTAAATAATCTTTCATCTTTAAGAGATTATTTATTTGCATCTCTGGTTAATCAGGTCACTAGTTTAATCTGGGGTGACAGAGGCAATGTCCAAAGTGGCACCCTATTCCCTACGTAGAGCACTACTTTTGACCAGAGCCCCCATAGGAAACAGGGTGTAATTTGGGACACAAACATAGATGACAGCAGCCGGTCACTCAAGAGGTCGAGGTAGAGTGAACCAAACCAAGCACAGCAACATGGACCATGAAGCTGCTAGCTTTCATGGAACAATTTAATTAGATAGATACAGTATGATAGATAGGTTCGATACAGTATGATAGATAGGTTTGATACAGTGTGATAGATACAGTATGATAGATACAGTGTGATAGATACAGTGTGATAGATAGGTTCGATACAGTATGATAGATAGGATAGATACAGTATGACAGATAGGTTCGATACAGTATGATAGATAGGATAGAAACAGTATGATAGATAGGTTCGATACAGTATGATAGATAGGTTCGATACAGTGTGATAGATAGGATAGATACAGTGTGATAGATACAGTATGATAGATACAGTGTGATAGATACAGTATGATAGATACAGTGTGATAGATACAGTGTGATAGATAGGTTCGATACAGTATGATAGATGTGATAGATAGGATAGATACAGTATGATAGATACAGTGTGATAGATAGGATAGATACAGTGTGATAGATAGGATAGATACAGTATGATAGATAGATACAGTAAGATAGATAGGTTTGATACAGTATGATAGATAGGATAGATACAGTATGATAGATACAGTGTGATAGATACAGTATGATAGATACAGTGTGATAGATAGGTTCGATACAGTGTGATAGATAGGATAGATACAGTGTGATAGATACAGTATGATAGATGATGATAGATACAGTATAGATAGATACAGTATGATAGATGTGATAGATAGGATAGATACAGTATGATAGATACAGTGATAGATAGGATAGATACAGTATGATAGATATACAGTATGATAGATACAGGATAGATACAGTATGATAGATAGGATAGATACAGTGTGATAGATACAGTATGATAGATGTGATAGATAGGATAGATACAGTATGATAGATACAGTATGATAGATAGGATAGATACAGTATGATAGACAGGTTCGATACAGTATGATAGATAGGTTCGATACAGTGTGATAGATAGGTTAGATACAGTATGATAGATACAGTATGATAGATAGGTTCGATACAGTGTGATAGATAGGTTAGATACAGTGTGATAGATACAGTGTGATAGATACAGTGTGATAGATACAGTGTGATAGATAGGTTCGATACAGTGTGATAGATAGGATAGATACAGTATGATAGATACAGTATGATAGATAGGATAGATACAGTGTGATAGATAGGTTCGATACAGTATGATAGATGTGATAGATAGGATAGATACAGTATGATAGATACAGTATGAGAGATAGGTTAGATACAGTATGATAGATAGGTTAGATACAGTATGATACATAGGTTCGATACAGTGTGATAGATAGGTTCGATGACAGTGTGATAGATAGGATAGATACAGTATGATAGATGTGATAGATAGGATAGATACAGTATGATAGATACAGTATGAGAGATAGGTTAGATACAGTATGATAGATAGGTTCGATACAGTGTGATAGATAGGTTCGATACAGTGTGATAGATAGGATAGATACAGTATGATAGATACAGTATGATAGATAGGATAGATACAGTATGATACATACAGTATGATAGATAGGATAGATACAGTATGATAGATACAGTATGATAGATAGGTTAGATACAGTGTGATAGATAGGTTCGATACAGTGTGATAGATACAGTATGATAGATAGGTTCGATACAGTATGATAGATAGGTTCGATACAGTATGATAGATAGGTTTGATACAGTATGATAGATAGGTTAGATACAGTATGATAGATAGGTTAGATACAGTATGATAGATAGGTTCGATACAGTATGATAGATAGGTTAGATACAGTATGATAGATAGGTTTGATACAGTGTGATAGATAGGTTAGATACAGTATGATAGATACAGTATGATAGATACAGTATGATAGATACAGTATGATAGATAGGTTCGATACAGTATGATAGATAGGTTAGATACAGTATGATAGATACAGTATGATAGATACGTTAGATACAGTATGATAGATAGGTTAGATACAGTATGATAGATAGGATAGATACAGTATGATAGATACAGTATGATAGATACAGTATGATAGATACAGTATGATAGATAGGTTAGATACAGTATGATAGATAGGTTCGATACAGTATGATAAGATAGCTTTCATGGAACAATGTAGTGAGATATGATGAGGGATATAATCAACCAACCTAACTAAGCAACAAAACATAGGGACAAAAACGTGAGAGCCAGATGCATATTTCACTCCAGTCTGATGTGTGTTCAGGCGGAGGGCTGTTTATGTCTGTCTAGGCCATATTATCTGGTTTCCCTTTATAAAGGCACATTGTGGTGAAACGTGGAAGTGAATCTACTAAAAACACACAGAAAGGTGGATCGAGGGCTGATTGGCTCAAGCTCTGGTCTTCGGTACCTCAGACACCGGCCACACCGGGCCTTTAAAAACAGGTTCCTACTTTCTGCTGATCCACTTCCCCTCGTTCTCCTGTTTCCTGGACGACTGTTGAGTAAGCTTCATAGAGAGACAGAGAGACCCAGGGAGCATCCCAGATGGAACCCTGTTTCATATATAGTGCACTATTTTTGGTGAAAAGTAATGCACCATATAGGGAATAAAACATGCAATTTGGGATGCAGCCTGGGTGTACACTCACTCCCAGCATTTGAAACACGGAGGATGCTTACCTGTCTGTTTACTAGTTTACCTGGGTGTTGCAGCATCGTGTTATAATGTACTAAAACACACCTGGGTGGTGCAGCATGGTGTTATAGTGTACTTTAGTTTACCTGGGTGGTGCAGCTTCGGTGTTATAGTGTTTCCTGTACTTTAAGCTTTACCTGGGTGGTGCAGCATGGTGTTTCATAGTGTATAGTGCACTATTTACCTGGGTGGTGCAGCTCAGTGTTATAGTGTACTAGTTTACCTGGGTGGTGCAGCTCAGTGTTAGTATACTAGTTTACCTGGGTGGTGCAGCTCAGTGTTATATACTAGTTTACCTGGGTGGTGCAGCTCAGTGTTATAGTGTACTAGTTTACCTGGGTGGAGCAGCTCGGTGTTATAGTGTACTAGTTTACCTGGGTGGAGCAGCTCAGTGTTAGTATACTAGTTTACCTGGGTGGTGCAGCTCAGTGTTAGTATACTAGTTTACCTGGGTGGAGCAGCTCGGTGTTATAGTGTACTAGTTTACCTGGGTGGAGCAGCTCAGTGTTAGTATACTAGTTTACCTGGGTGGTGCAGCTCAGTGTTAGTATACTAGTTTACCTGGGTGGAGCAGCTCAGTGTTATAGTGTACTAGTTTACCTGGGTGGAGCAGCTCAGTGTTAGTATACTAGTTTACCTGGGTGGTGCAGCTCAGTGTTAGTATACTAGTTTACCTGGGTGGTGCAGCTCAGTGTTATAGTGTACTAGTTTACCTGGGTGGAGCAGCTCGGTGTTATAGTGTACTAGTTTACCTGGGTGGAGCAGCTCAGTGTTAGTATACTAGTTTACCTGGGTGGTGCAGCTCAGTGTTAGTATACTAGTTTACCTGGGTGGTGCAGCTCAGTGTTGGTATACTAGTTTACCCGGGTGGAGCAGCTCAGTGTCATAGTGTACTAGTTTACCTGGGTGGAGCAGCTCAGTGTTAGTATACTAGTTTACCTGGGTGGTGCAGCTCAGTGTTATAGTGTACTAGTTTACCTGGGTGGAGCAGCTCGGTGTTAGTATACTAGTTTACCTGGGTGGTGCAGCTCAGTGTTATAGTGTACTAGTTTACCTGGGTGGAGCAGCTCAGTGTTAGTATACTAGTTTACCTGGGTGGTGCAGCTCAGTGTTATAGTGTACTAGTTTACCTGGGTGGTGCAGCTCAGTGTTAGTATACTAGTTTACCTGGGTGGTGCAGCTCAGTGTTATAGTGTACTAGTTTACCTGGGTGGAGCAGCTTGGTGTTATAGTGTACTAGTTTACCTGGGTGGTGCAGCTCAGTGTTATAGTGTACTAGTTTACCTGGGTGGTGCAGCTCAGTGTTATAGTGTACTAGTTTACCTGGGTGGTGCAGCTCAGTGTTATAGTGTACTAGTTTACCTGGGTGGTGCAGCATGGTGTTATAGCGTACTAGTTTACCTGGGTGGTGCAGCATGGTGTTATAGTGGACTAGTTTACCTGGGTGGTGCAGCTCAGTGTTATAGTGTACTAGTTTACCTGGGTGGAGCAGCTCATTGTTAGTATACTAGTTTACCTGGGTGGTGCAGCTCAGTGTTAGTATACTAGTTTACCTGGGTGGTGCAGCTCAGTGTTATAGTTTACTAGTTTACCTGGGTGGTGCAGCTCAGTGTTATAGTGTACTAGTTTACCTGGGTGGTCAGGCTCAGTGTTATAGTGTACTAGTTTACCTGGGTGGTGCAGCATGGTGTTATAGCATACTAGTTTACCTGGGTGGTGCAGCTCAGTGTTATAGTGTACTAGTTTACCTGGGTGGTGCAGCTCAGTGTTATAGTGTACTAGTTTACCTGGGTGGTGCAGCTCAGTGTTATAGTGTACTAGTTTACCTGGGTGGTGCAGCTCAGTGTTAGTATACTAGTTTACCTGGGTGGTGCAGCTCAGTGTTATAGTGTACTAGTTTACCTGGGTGGTGCAGCTCAGTGTTAGTATACTAGTTTACCTGGGTGGTGCAGCTCAGTGTTATAGTGTACTAGTTTACCTGGGTGGTGCAGCTCAGTGTTATATTGTACTAGTTTACCTGGATGGAGCAGCTCAGTGTTAGTATACTAGTTTACCTGGGTGGTGCAGCTCAGTGTTATAGTGTACTAGTTTACCTGGGTGGTGCAGCTCAGTGTTATATTGTACTAGTTTACCTGGGTGGAGCAGCTCAGTGTTAGTATACTAGTTTACCTGGGTGGTGCAGCTCAGTGTTATAGTGTACTAGTTTACCTGGGTGGTGCAGCATGGTGTTATAGTGTACTAGTTTACCTGGGTGGTGCAGCATGGTGTTATAGTGTACTAGTTTACCTGGGTGGTGCAGCTCAGTGTTAGTATACTAGTTTACCTGGGTGGTGCAGCATGGTGTTATATTATACTAGTTTACCTGGGTGGTGCAGCATGGTGTTATAGTATACTAGTTTACCTGGGTGGTGCAGCATGGTGTTATAGTATACTAGTTTACCTGGGTGGTGCAGCATGGTGTTATAGTGTACTAGTTTACCTGGGTGGTGCAGCTCAGTGTTATAGTGTACTAGTTTACCTGGGTGGTGCAGCATGGTGTTATAGTGTACTAGTTTACCTGGGTGGTGCAGCTCAGTGTTAGTATACTAGTTTACCTGGGTGGTGCAGCATGGTGTTATAGTATACTAGTTTACCTGGGTGGTGCAGCATGGTGTTATAGTATACTAGTTTACCTGGGTGGTGCAGCTCAGTGTTAGTATACTAGTTTACCTGGGTGGTGCAGCATGGTGTTATAGTGTACTAGTTTACCTGGGTGGTGCAGCTCAGTGTTAGTATACTAGTTTACCTGGGTGGTGCAGCATGGTGTTATAGTATACTAGTTTACCTGGGTGGTGCAGCATGGTGTTATAGTGTACTAGTTTACCTGGGTGGTGCAGCATGGTGTTATAGTATACTAGTTTACCTGGGTGGTGCAGCATGGTGTTATAGTATACTAGTTTACCTGGGTGGTGCAGCATGGTGTTATAGTATACTAGTTTACCTGGGTGGTGCAGCTCGGAGTTATAGTGTACTAGTTTACCTGGGTGGTGCAGCTCGGTGTTATAGTGTACTAGTTTTGACTATAGGGCCTGTGTTCTTCTGAATTTGTCTGATCTCATATAACTAGGAAATGAAGCTTCTGTCTGTGAGCAGCATGTGACTCTGGGTATGAGGCAGTCGTCTTACTGAGGAGACGTATGATACTCTGTGCTACTGTTGCTACTAGCTACTGTACAATAGGCCAGTGCTTTGATATGGTGTGAGGGATTTCCTTTAGTCAGGGTCCTTCTCACTCCATGTACTGTCAGACGATCACTGTTTTAACCTCTCTGTCGTAATATGACTCCAATAGACACTATGTCTGCAGTAGGCCGGCCTACTGAGATTACACTTTGGGGAAATAATCTAGGATAGTGGCTTGGGTGGTAGAGCGGGTTAGCCACTGTCCTGGATCCCATGTCTGTGACTATGGGTTTGTATCAGACACACTGCCCTGGATCCCATGTAGAGCTGTGACTATGGGTTTGTATCAGACACACTGTCCTGGATCCCATGTAGAGCTGTGACTATGGGTTTGTATCAGACATGTCCTGGAGAGAACTGTGACTATGGGTTTGTATCAGACACACTGTCCTGGATCCCATGTAGAGCTGTGACTATGGGTTTGTATCAGACACACTGTCCTGGATCCCATGTAGAGCTGTGACTATGGGCTTGTATCAGACACACTGTCCTGGATCCCATGTAGAGCTGTGACTATGGGTTTGTATCAGACACACTGTCCTGGATCCCATGTAGAACTGTGACTATGGGCTTGTATCAGACACACTGTCCTGGATCCCATGTAGAGCTGTGACTATGGGTTTGTATCAGACACACTGTCCTGGATCCCATGTAGAGCTGTGACTATGGGCTTGTATCAGACACACTGTCCTGGATCCCATGTAGAGCTGTGACTATGGGTTTGTATCAGACACACTGTCCTGGATCCCATGTAGAACTGTGACTATGGGCTTGTATCAGACACACTGTCCTGGATCCCATGTAGAGCTGTGACTATGGGTTTGTATCAGACACACTGTCCTGGATCCCATGTAGAGCTGTGACTATGGGTTTGTATCAGACACACTGTCCTGGATCCCATGTAGAGCTGTGACTATGCTGTGACTGTGATGGGTTTGTATCAGACACACTGTCCTGGATCCCATGTAGAGCTGTGACTATGGGTTTGTATCAGACACACTGTGACTATGGGTTTGTATCAGACACACTGTCCTGGATCCCATGTAGAGCTGTGACTATGGGTTTGTATCAGACACACTGTCCTGGATCCCATGTAGAGCTGTGACTATGGGTTTGTATCAGACACACTGTCCTGGATCCCATGTAGAGCTGTGACTATGGGTTTGTATCAGACACACTGTCCTGGATCCCATGTAGAGCTGTGACTATGGGTTTGTATCAGACACACTGTCCTGGATCCCATGTAGAGCTGTGACTATGGGTTTGTATCAGACACACTGTCCTGGATCCCATGTAGAGCTGTGACTATGGGTTTGTATCAGACACACTGTCCTGGATCCCATGTAGAGCTGTGACTATGGGTTTGTATCAGACACACTGTCCTGGATCCCATGTAGAACTGTGACTATGGGCTTGTATCAGACACACTGCTTTAACTCTCTCTCTCTCTTTTTCTCTCTCTCTGTCTCTCTCTCTCTCTCTGTCTCTCTCTCTCTCTCTCTCTCTCTCTCTCTCTCTCTCTCTCTCTCTGTCTTTCTCTCTCTCTCTCTCTCTCTCTCTGTCTCTCTGTCTCTCTCTCTGTCTTTCTCTCTCTCTCTCTCTCTCTCTCTCTCTCTCTCTCTCTGTCTTTCTCTCTCTCTCTCTGTCTCTCTCTCTCTCTCTGTCTTTCTCTCTCTCTGTCTCTCTGTCTTTCTCTCTCTCTCGTTCAATACACATAAAAATACAAAAAGCATGGGACTCCTTCAAAAAAATAATCAAGGTTATCTGTCAACTTGAATATTTACGAATCATAAAATTCAAGATGCTTCCTCCCTCTCAGCCAATAGCAAGTGGAGGATAATTACTATGGCATGTTAAACTAGTTGTCCATCCCTGAACCACAGCCCCTTTAACACCAAATGTGAAACTCACATGAAAAGTAATGGTGAAGAGACAGAGTCATGCCAAGGCTGGTCAGCTGGTATGGAATTGTTTAGCTCTAGAATGAGTAGTCATTATGCTTTGGGTTCTGACTGAGACCACAAACTCTGTTTTCTTGGACACAATATGATATATTATTATATTCAAATTGAGTTAATTAGGCTAATTTATGTTTCCAGGTCCCGTAGACAATTATTCAATAGATGATTTACATAACAATCGTAAAAAATGAATGAGCAAAAGCACAAGTACAGTAAACAGGTCGGGCTGTAATTCAGCCACTGATGGCGTCTAGCTGATGCATCTATTTATACAGTCTGTTGCGTTGGAATTTTGTCACAGTTCCAGCAGTTGGTTCGTTGTTGGTTACTTTGTTGAGGTAAAGGTTTTGATCGGGTCCCGGTCATTCTCAAAGAAAGAAGCAGGGGCTTCCACAGGACATTTAAAACATCTGGACAATCTAACATAGAATGATCTTAGTTCATTTACTTGATTTTTAGAGATCACAACAGAATATAAATACTTCGATCGGCTACAGTGTAGCTACAACAGCAGGCTTCGGGTCTATCGGATGTTATTAGGGCGTTATAGCGGGGCAACGCTGCAGAAAACGTTCTTAAAGAGACAGTATCGAGAGCAAGTCTAAACGGGGTGCTTGAGACGTCCCAACTCTGAGGTCACCACATTGAAGTTGAAATGTAAAACGGTTAAGGTAAGGGTTAGTGAAGGGGTATGTTTAGGGTTACGGTAACGATTGGGTTAGGCAGTGTTTCCCAAACTCTGTCCCGGGAGCCCAAGGGGTGCAGGTTTTGTTTGCCTAACACTACACAATAAATTCAAATGATCAACACTTGTTATTTGAAACGGCTTGTGTAGTGGTAGGGCAAAAACAAAACGTGCACTTGGGGTCCCGGGGACCGAGTTTACCCTGGGTTAGGATAGGGACGTCCCATGGATCCCTTATAGTAGTAACCCTGCCGCGGAGCGAGGTGGGTTAGTGAGCGTGCATTATTAACTCAGTCACTTTCATCCCGGGGAGAAAAAACAGATTTTATTTTAAATTACACAGGGAAGATGAACTTCGTTTTCACTTTTTTAAAGCTTGAAAAACTTCCCGGGAAAACTCAACAAAAGTCCACTTTCAGTCCAGTTTCAGCCGGTGTTGAAAGTGTGCGTATGCCCTAATTACACAATCACAGAAGAGTCCAGAAGACTGAGAAAATAAAAACTCAACATTGTCTTTATATCCATCAAGTTAGCTTGGAAAAGTTGTTGCCTCGAGGGACAGAGCTTGAGACGCTCCCTAAATAATCATGTCACACCAAAAATAAAAGACTACGTTCTTAAAATGGTCCACAGGCACAAACAATATATAATAAAGACATATCAGGATGTTGAATAAGTGTAAATGTGTTTTTACCTGCTGTTTTCTCCTTTATTGTTGGAAGGCGGTGGATGCAGAACAGTTTGGTTATCCTCCATATCCACCACATTTTGTATGCAGTTCCGTTTCTGCAGAGTTCAGAGCAAATGTGTCTCTGTCTTGTTGAGAACGTTTCCATACATTTCTAATCAAAGTAGCTAGCTAGTTAGCCTAATCATGTATCTACTTAAACTACATCTGACTGACACTTTTGGTGTTGGATTTATTTGCCCTTCTTTAAGATTAGAGGTAGCTAGCTAACGTGACACTAGCCATAAGCAGCCTGTCATTTGGCTAGAAGACTTGGTGGCTAACTTTCTATCTGCAGCAAAAATCTATTTGGGATAAAAGGCTGGAAGAAGGGGTACTAAAAACGAGTTAGCACGTATTAAATACAACTGTAACGTTTGCTGAATCTGGGTTCTTTTTCAGTCGCGGGTAACTTACCTCTCCGGTTCATGGGTCGGACTCTGACTGCAACTTTTAATCTGGTATCTGACATTTTCATCCACTTTCCTCCCAGCCTGGACTACCATCAATGTGTTAGCTAGCAAGCTATGGCTATCCGTCTGGCTCTCCCTGTCCCCGGAAAGACCAGTCCACTTTCAGCCGGTGTTGAGGTGTGTCATGCCCTAATAACACAATCCAAAAGAGTCCAGTCCAGAAGACAGAGAAAATAAAACGGAACATTGTCTTTATATCCATCAAGTTAGCGTCCTATGCAGATCCAGCACTGTGCTCTGGATCCAGACAGTTCATCACAAACCGCCACCTGGGCGGCAGTTCACACGATTGTCTTCTATGCAGCAACGTCGTGCGATTTTCATACCATTTTGTACCGAATCAATATTGGGTTCAGCGTGGGGGACCGGAGCCGCGCACGCGCTTATGAGTGTCTGCCAGGAAATGAAATGCAGACTGCAGAGAGAAGAAGAGGAGGAATATCATTCTCCTTCATCAGTGAAAGCTCTTGCGACTGGGCCTTTGTTGATACTCAAGTCGTTCTGCTTTCAGTTTGGGGCCTTGTTCGGTCGGACGATAGCCTAGCTACTTAGTCGATACACCAGAGCAGCAACACAGTTCAACACGTTTTTGCTAGGAAACAGTTTATCTCCCAAAAAAAGCATAATGAAAACGAGCTAATTGGACAGCCTGCTGACCAGCGAATTACAATAAGATGCAATGACCAGTACCAAACAAGAAATAAATGAAATAAATTGGTTCTTTATGGCAATAGTTCCCTTGTCAGATAGCTTCGATAATGGGACTTTCCTGCCACAAGATGAATACATTGTCGTACGCCTAATTAGTTAATTGTGGCTGTTGTTAAATGCACTGTTCCTAAAATAGTAATGACATAGGTGTCAGTGGTCACAGACAGTTTCATTGCGGTGTCTAGTTTATTTGTAAGACCAGAAAGTGACCATTCACCCAACATGACCACATGTTCACTCGTCAGACTCATGTCATTACCTTCACCTTCAATGCTACCACACCACCTGTTACACCATGTCATTATTCACCTGTCATTGACTCTCTGTCATTATTCACCTGTCATGACCATACAGTTAAAACATTATACCAGCAGCCAAACACTCATGCCACTCGCTTCAAATTACTTCCCATGTCATTGTCATTACCAGCAAACACTCTCATGCTATTCACTCGTCATACAAGAGCTTCCAAACACTCCCATGTCATTATCTCGTCATTACAAGAGCTTCCAAACACCCCCATGCTCATCTCTCCTGTCAAGGTTTAAACACCCATGTCATACTCCTGTCATTACCAAACATGTTATTATCTTCCTAGCTATATTTCAAATTTCATGTTATATTCAATCAAACATCACCACATCACCTGTCACACATAACTACCTGTCATGGCCATGTTATTATCCATTCGTCATTGCCAAGAACATGCTGTTATCTCCCAAATATTACTGGGAGTTTCCAAACACATTCACTCTGTCATTGCCAAGAGCTCAGTCACCCATGTTGAAGGTTCTCCTGTCATACAGATTCAAACACCCATGCTAGTTAGTTCTCTCAAATAGTTACCAAGGCTTCAAACACCACATGTTGTCCACTCGTGCCATGGCTTCAGTCACCTCACATCTCCAATAAGAGCTCAAATAATTTCATGCTGCTGGTTCATTTCCGTCATTATTAGCATTTCATGTTATTATTCTCCTACAAGAGCTCAAACACTCCATGCCAGTTATTCTCCTGTCATTACCAA
>NW_024608795.1:20000-81269 GCF_018296145.1 Oncorhynchus tshawytscha | reverse complement strand
GTTGTACTTCGTTCAGTTACGTATTGCTTCTCTTTTTAGGATCAGTGACCGCAATGATAGTGTGTGGGCATGGTCGTAGGGAAGGCGCATCGGGAGTTGAGCAAGAGGGTTGAGAGATTTTGGGATGATTGTGCAGACCGACTCCTGAACTAAAAGCATATTCAATAGAGAGTGCTTCACAGTCCAGAACTATGCTTTATCGGGCTTCATGCAAGGATGTTTCTTCAGCTGGTCTTTCCACTGAAAGGCCTCAACACCAGCTCCTACTATGCAAACACAGGAGATGAAACACACGGTAATCCATTTCTTTCTCACCAGGATAAAGCGCTAACCTCTTCCCTGTAATGGCCAGTCAGTGGCAGTGACATGGGGCATAAGACTGAAGAAATGGCTGATATTCGCTCTACGTGAACCTCATTACCATACATGTCAACGTGCGCCAGGATATCTGGATGTTTACTTGGACCTGTCAGTCATGTTCAGTCCCCCTAGCGAGAGTTGAATATTTATGAGGCAAGACAACCTGTACATATAGTGACAGTTGAGAAAAACACATTTAAAATCTATGGCTCTATGGTGTATAAGGGTGGTTTACAATGGGGAGCAAAACAATCTGTAACGGAATCACTGCAACTATCGGAATACAGTACAATACAGTACAGTAGAGTACAGTAGAGTACAGTACAGTAGAGTACAGTCCAATACAGTACAGTCCAATACAGTACAGTCCAATACAGCACTGTAGAGTACAGTCCAATACAGTACAGTCCAATACAGTACAGTAGAGTACAGTCCAATACAATACAGTAGAGTACAGTCCAATACAGTACAGTCCAGTACAGTAGAGTACAGTCCAATACAGCACTGTAGACTACAGTCCAATACAGTAGAGTACAGTCCAATACAGTACAGTAGAGTACAGTCCAATACAATACAGTACAGTAGAGAACAGTCCAATACAATACAGTAGAGTACAGTACAATACAGTACAGTAGAGTACAGTACAATACAGTACAGTAGAGTACAGTACAATACAGTACAGTACAGTACAATACAGTACAGTAGAGTACAGTCAATACAATAAAGTAGAGTACAGTAGAGTACAGTCCAATACAGTACAGTAGAGTACAGTCCAATACAATAAAGTAGAGTACAGTAGAGTACAGTCCAATACAGTACAGTAGAGTACAGTCCAATACAGTACAGTAGAGTACAGTCAATACAATACAGAAAGTAGAGTACAGTAGAGTACAGTCCAATACAGTACAGTAGAGTACAGTCAATACAATAAAAGTAGAGTACAGTAGAGTACAGTCCAATACAATAAAGTAGAGTACAGTCCAATACAGTACAGTAGAGTACAGTCCAGTACAGTAGAGAACAGTCCAATACAATACAGTAGAGTACAGTCCAGTACAGTAGAGTACAGTCCAATACAATACAGTAGAGTACAGTCCAATACAGTAGGGTACAGTCCAATACAATACAGTAGACTACAGTCCAGTACAGTAGAGTACAGTCCAATACAATACAGTAGAGTACAGTCCAATACAGTACAGTAGGGTACAGTACAATACAGTCTAATACAGTACAGTAGGGTACAGTACAATACAGTCAATACAGTATAGTCCAATACAGTACAGTAGAGTACAGTCCAATACAATACAGTAGAGTACAGTCAATACAGTACAGTAGGGTACAGTACAATACAGTCCAATACAGTATAGTCAATACAGTACAGTAGAGTACAGTACAATACAGTACAGTAGAGTACAGTACAATACAGTACAGTAGAGTACAGTCAATGCAGTACAGTAGAGTACAGTCCAATACAGTACAGTAGAGTACAGTCCAATACAGTACAGTAGGGTACAGTACAATACAGTACAGTAGAGTACAGTCCAATGCAGTACAGTAGAGTACAGTCCAATACAGTACAGTAGAGTACAGTCCAATACAGTACAGTAGAGTACAGTCCAATACAGTAAAGTAGAGTAGAGTACAGTCAATACAGTACAGTAGAGTACAGTCCAATACAGTAGAGTAGAGTACAGTAGAGTACAGTCCAATACAGTACAGTAGAGTACAGTCCAATACAGTACAGTAGAGTACAGTCAATACAGTACAGTAGAGTACAGTAGAGTACAGTCCAATACAGTACAGTACAGTAGAGTACAGTCCAATACAGTACAGTACAGTAGAGTACAGTCAATACAGTAGAGTAGAGTACAGTAGAGTACAATACAGAACTGTAGAGTACAGTCACAATACAGTACAGTAGAGTACAGTCCAATACAGTACTGTAGAGTACAGTACAGTCAATACAGTACAGTAGAGTACAGCACAATACAGTAGAGTAGAGTACAGTAGAGTACAATACAGAACTGTAGAGTACAGCACAATACAGAACTGTAGAGTAAAGTCAATACAGTACAGTAGAGTACAGTCCAATACAGCACAGTAGAGGACAGTCCAATACAGTAGAGTACAGTACAGTAATACAGTACAGTAGAGTACAGTCCAATAGAGTACAGTCCAATACAGAACAGTAGAGTACAGTCCAATACAGTACAGTAGAGTACAGTAGAGTACAGTCCAAACAGTACAGTAGAGTACAGTCCAATACAGTACAGTAGAGGACAGTCCAATAGAGTACAGTCCAATACAGAACAGTAGAGTACAGTCCAATAGAGTACAGTAGAGTACAGTAAAATACAGTAGAGTAGAGTAGAGTACAGTAATAGAGTACAGTACAGTACAGTAGAGTACAGTCCAATACAATACAGTAGAGTACAGTCCAATACAATACAGTAGAGTACAGTCCAATACATAACAGTAGAGTACAGTCCAATAGAGTACAGTAGAGTACAGTAGAGTACAGTAAAGTAGAGTACAGTCCAATAGAGTAAAGTAGAGTACAGTCCAATAGAGTATAGTAGAGTACAGTAGAGTACAGTCCAATAGAGTACAGTAGAGTACAGTCCAATAGTGTAGTAGAGTACAGTAAAGTACAGTCCAATACAGTACAGTAGAGTACAGCACAATACAGTAGGGTATAGTACAATACCGAACTGTAGAGTACAGCACAATACAGTACAGTAGAGTACAGTAGAGTACAGTAGAGTAGAGTACAGTAGAGTAGAGTACAGTAGAGTAAAGTCCAATACAGTACAGTAGAGTACAGTCCAATACAGTACAGTATAGTACAGTACAGTATAGTACAGTAGAGTACAGCACAATACAGTACAGTAGAGTACAGTACAATACAGAACAGTAGAGTACAGTCCAACACAGTACAGTAGAGTACAGTCCAATACAGTACAGTAGAGTACAGTAAAATACAGTAGAGTAGAGTAGAGTACAGTCCAACACAGTACAGTAGAGTACACTCCAATAGAGTACAGTAGAGTACAGTAAAATACAGTACAGTACAGTAGAGTACAGTCCAATATAGTACAGTACAGTAGAGTAGAGTACAGTCCAATACAGCACAGTAGAGTAAAGTCCAATACAGTACAGTAGAGTAAAGTCCAATACAGTACAGTAGAGTACAGTCCAATACAGTACAGTACAGTAGAGTACAGTCCAATACAGTACAGTACAGTAGAGTGGACAGTACAGTCCAATACAGTACAGTAGAGTAAAGTCAATACAGTACAGTAGAGTAAAGTCCAATACAGTACAGTACAGTAGAGTACAGTCCAATACAATACAGTAGAGTACAGTCCAATACATAACAGTATAGTACAGTCCAATAGAGTACAGTAGAGTACAGTAGAGTACAGTACAGTAGAGTACAGTACAATAGAGTACAGTACAATAGAGTACAGTAGGGTACAGTCAATACAGTACAGTAGAGCACAGTCCAATACAGAACTGTACAGTCCAAGACATAACAGTACAGTAGAGTACAGTCCAATACAGTAGAGTAGAGTACAGTCCAGTACAGTACAGTAGAGTACAGTAGAGTACAGTCAATACAGTACAGTAGAGTACAGTCAATACAGTACAGTAGAGTACAGTCCAATACAGTAGAGTAGAGTATAGTAGTACAGTCCAATACAGTACAGTAGAGTACAGTCCAGTACAGTAGAGTACAGTCCAATACAGCACTGTAGAGTACAGTACAATACAGAACAGTAGAGTACAGTCAACACAGTACAGTAGAGTACAGTCCAATACAGTACAGTAGAGTACAGTAAAATACAGTAGAGTAGAGTAGAGTACAGTCCAATACAGTACAGTAGAGTACAGTCCAATACAGTCCAATACAGTACAGTAGAGTATAGTAGAGTACAGTCCAATACAGTACAGTAGAGTACAGTCCAATACAGTAGAGTAGAGTACAGCCCAGTACTGTAGAGTACAGTCCAATACAGTACAGTAGAGTACAGTCCAATACAGTAGAGTATAGTCCAATACAGTACTGTAGAGTACAGTCCAACACAGTACAGTAGAGTACAGTCCAATACAGTAGAGTAGAGTACAGTCCAGTACAGTAGAGTATAGTCCAATACAATACTGTAGAGTACAGTCAATACAGCACTGTAGTACAGTCCAATACAGTACAGTCCAATACAGTACAGTACAGTAGAGTACAGTCCAATACAGTACAGCAGAGTACAGTCAATACAGTACAGTAGAGTACAGTCCAATACAGTACAGTCAATACAGTACAGTACAGTAGAGTACATTCCAATACAGTACAGTAGAGTACAGTAGAGTACAGCACAATACAGTTCAGTAGAGTACAGTCCAATACAGTACAGTAGAGTACAGTCATACACAGTACAGTAGAGTACAGCACAATACAGTAGAGTACAGTACAATACATAACTGTAGAGTACAGCACAATACAGTTCAGTAGAGTACAGTCCAATACAGTACAGTAGAGTACAGTCCAACACAGTACAGTAGAGTACAGTCCAATACAGTAGAGTAGAGTACAGTCCAATACAGTAGAGTAGAGTACAGTCCAATACAGTACAGTAGAGTACAGTAAAATACAGTAGAGTAGAGTAGAGTACAGTCCAAGACATAACAGTAGAGTAGAGTACAGTCCAATACAGTACAGTAGAGTACAGTCCAATAGAGTACAGTAGAGTACAGTAAAATACAGTAGAGTAGAGTAGAGTACAGTCTAATAGAGTACAGTCCAATACAGTACAGTGGAGTACAGTACAGTAGAGTACAGTAGAGTACAGTACAGTAGAGTACAGTCCAGTACAGTACAGTAGAGTACAGTAGAGTACAGTCCAATACAGTACAGTAGAGTACAGTCCAATACAGTACAGTAGAGTACAGTCCAATACAGTACAGTACAGTAGAGTACAGTCCAATACAGTACAATACAGAACAGTAGAGTACAATCCAATACATACAGTAGAGTACAGTCCAATACAGAACTGTAGAGTACAGTACAATAGAGTACAGTAGAGTACAGTACAATACAGTCCAAAAGAGTACAGTCCAATACATAATAGTAGAGTACAGTCCAATAGAGTACAGTAGAGTACAGTACAGTAGAGTACAGTAGAGTAGAGTACAGTCCAATAGAGTACAGTGGAGTACAGTAGAGTACAGTCCAATACATAAGGTAGAGTACAGTTCGATACAATACAGTAGGGTACAGTACAATAGAGTACAGTCCAATACAGTACAGTAGAGTACATTCCAATACAGTACAGTAGAGTACAGTCCAATACAGTACAGTAGAGTACAGTCCAATACAGTCCAATACAGTACAGTAGAGTACAGTGCAGTACAGTAGAGTATAGTCCAATACAATACTGTAGAGTACAGTCCAATACAGTACAGTAGAGTACAGTCCAATACAGCACTGTAGAGTACAGTCCAATACAGTACAGCAGAGTACAGTCCAATACAGTACACTACAGTCCAATACAGAACAGTAGAGTACAGTCCAATACAGTCCAGTACAGTAGAGTACAGTCCAATGCAGTACAGTAGAGTACAGTAGGGCACAGTCCAATACAGTACAGTAGAGTACAGTCCAATACTGTAGAGTACAGTCCAATACAGTAGTGTAGAGTACAGTCCAATACACTGTAGAGTACAGTAGAGTACAGCACAATACAGAACTGTAGAGTAAAGTCCAATACAGTACAGTAGAGTACAGTCCAATACAGTAGAGTAGAGTACAGTAGAGTACAGTCCAATACAGTACAGTAGAGTACAGCACAATACAGTACAGTAGAGTACAATCCAATACATACAGTAGAGGACAGTCCAATAGAGTACAGTAGAGTACAGTAAAATACAGTAGAGTAGAGTAGAGTACAGTCCAATACAGTCCAATACAGTACAGTAGAGTACAGTAGAGTACAGTACAGTACAGTAGAGTACAGTACAGTACAGTACAGTCAGTACAGTACAGTAGAGTACAGTCAATTCAGTACAGTACAGTAGAGTACAGTCCAATTCAGTACAGAACAGTAGAGTACAATCCAATACATACAGTAGAGTACAGTCCAATACAATACAGTAGAGTACAGTCCAATACAGAACTGTAGAGTACAGTACAATAGAGTACAGTAGAGTACAGTACAATACAGTCCAAAAGAGTACAGTCCAATACAGTAATAGTAGAGTACAGTCCAATAGAGTACAGTAGAGTACAGTCCAATACAGTACAGTACAGTAGAGTACAGTAGAGTAGAGTACAGTAGAGTACAGTAGATACAGTACAGTACAGTACAGTACAGTACAATACAGTCACAGTACAGTCGAGTACAGTCTAATACAGAACTGTACAGTCCAAGACATAACAGTAGAGTAGAGTACAGTCAATACAGTACAGTAGAGTACAGTAGAGTACAGTAGTACAGTCCAATACAATACAGTAGAGTACAGTCAATACAGTACAGTAGAGTACAGTAGAGTACAGTCAATACAGTACAGTAGAGTACAGTCCAATACAGTACAGTAGAGTACAGTCAATACAGAACAGTAGAGTACAGTCCAATACAGTAGAGTACAATCCAATACATACAGTAGAGTACAGTCCAATACAATACAGTAGAGTACAGTCCAATACATAACAGTAGAGTACAGTACAATAGAGTACAGTAGAGTACAGTAGAGTACAGTACAGTAGAGTACAGTCCAATAGAGTACAGTAGAGTACAGTCCAATACAATACAGTAGAGTACAGTACAATAGAGTACAGTACAATAGAGTACAGTAGGGTACAGTCCAATACAGAACTGTACAGTCCAAGACATAACAGTAGAGTAGAGTACAGTCCAATACAGTACAGTAGAGTACAGTCCAATACAGTACAGTAGAGTACAGTCCAATACAGCCCAATACAGTACAGTAGAGTATAGTAGAGTACAGTCCAATACAGTACAGTAGAGTACAGTCCAATACAGTAGAGTAGAGTACAGTCCAATACAGTACAGCAGAGTACAGTCCAATACAGTACACTACAGTCCAATACAGAACAGTAGAGTACAGTCCAATACAGTCCAGTACAGTAGAGTACAGTCCAATGCAGTACAGTAGAGTACAGTAGGGCACAGTCCAATACAGTACAGTAGAGTACAGTCCAATAAGGTACAGTAGAGTACAGTAGAGTACAATACAGAACTGTAGAGTACAGCACAATACAGTACAGTAGAGTACAGTCCAATACAGTACAGTAGAGTACAGTCCAACACAGTACAGTAGAGTACAGTCCAGTACAGTAGAGTACAGTCAATACAGTACAGTAGAGTACAGTACAATACAGTACAGTAGAGTACAGTCAATAGAGTACAGTAGAGTACAGTAAAATACAGTAGAGTAGAGTAGAGTAGAGTACAGTCCAATAGAGTACAGTCAATATAGTACAGTGGAGTACAGTACAGTACAGTAGAGTACAGTCCAGTACAGTACAGTAGAGTACAGTAGAGTACAGTCCAATTCAGTACAGTAGAGTACAGTCCAATACAGTACAGTACAGTCCAATACAGTACAGTAGAGTACAGTCCAATACAGAACAGTAGAGTACAATCCAATACATACAGTAGAGTAAAGTCAATACAATACAGTAGAGTACAGTCCAATACAGAACTGTAGAGTACAGTACAATACAGTCCAAAAGAGTACAGTCAATACATAATAGTAGAGTACAGTCCAATAGAGTACAGTAGAGTACAGTACAGTACAGTACAGTAGAGTACAGTCAGTACAGTACAGTAGAGTACAGTAGAGTACAGTAGAGTACAGTCCAATTCAGTACAGTAGAGTACAGTCCAATACAGTACAGTACAGTACAGTCCAATACAGAACAGTAGAGTACAATCCAATACATACAGTAGAGTAAAGTCCAATACAATACAGTAGAGTACAGTCCAATACAGAACTGTAGAGTACAGTACAATACAGTCCAAAAGAGTACAGTCCAATACATAATAGTAGAGTACAGTCCAATAGAGTACAGTAGAGTACAGTACAGTAGAGTACAGTAGAGTAGAGTACAGTAGAGTACAGTAGAGTACAGTAGAGTACAGTAGAGTACAGTCCAATACATAAGGTAGAGTACAGTCACAATACAGTACAGTACAGTACAATAGAGTACAGTCAATACAGTACAGTCAAGTACAGTCTAATACAGAACTGTACAGTCCAAGACATAACAGTAGAGTAGAGTACAGTCAATACAGTACAGTAGAGTACAGTCAGTAGAGTACAGTAGAGTACAGTACAATACACTACAGTCCAATACAGTAGAGTACAGTACAATACACTACAGTAGAGTAGAGTACAGTAGAGTACAGTCCAATACATACAGTAGAGTACAGCCCAATAAAGTACAGTAGAGTAGAGTACAGTACTGTAGAGTACAGTAGAGTACAGCCCAATACAGTACAGTAGAGTACAATCCAATACATACAGTAGAGGACAGTCCAATAGAGTACAGTAGAGTACAGTAAAATACAGTAGAGTAGAGTAGAGTACAGTCCAATACAGTCCAATACAGTACAGTAGAGTACAGTAGAGTACAGTAGAGTACAGTCCAATACAGTACAGTACAGTAGAGTACAGTAGAGTAGAGTACAGTACAATACAGTACAGTAGAGTACAGTCCAATACATACAGTAGAGTACAGTCCAATACAATACAGTAGAGTACAGTCCAATACAATACAGTAGAGTACAGTCCAATACATAACAGTAGAGTACAGTACAATAGAGTACAGTAGAGTACAGTACAATACAGTCCAAAAGAGTACAGTCCAATACAGTACAGTAGAGTACAGTCCAATAAAGTACAGTAGAGTAGAGTACAGTACTGTAGAGTACAGTATAGTACAGTCCAATATAGTACAGTAGAGTACAGTCCAATACAGTACAGTAAAGAACAGTAGAGCACAGTCCAATACAGTACAATACAGTACAGTAGAGTACAGTCCAATACAATACAGTAGAGTACAGTAGAGTACAGTAGAGTACAGTCCAATCCAGTACAGTAGAGTACAGTCCAATCCAGTACAGTAGAGTACATTCCAATACAGTACAGTAGAGTACAGTCCAATAGAGTACAGTAGAGTACAGTCCAATACAGTACAGTAGAGTACAGTCCAATACAGTACAGTAGAGTACAGTCCAATACAGTACAGTAGAGTACAGTAGAGTACAGTCCAATACAGTACAGTACAGTCCAATACAGAACAGTAGAGTACAGTCCAATACAGTAGAGTAGAGTACAGTCCAATACAGCACAGTAGAGTAAAGTCCAATACAGTACAGTAGAGTAAAGTCCAATACAGTACAGTAGAGTACAGTCCAATACAGTACAGTACAGTAGAGTACAGTCCAATACAGTACAGTAGAGTACAGTACAGTAGAGTACAGTCCAATATAGTACAGTACAGTAGAGTAGAGTACAGTCCAATACAGTACAGTAGAGTAAAGTCCAATACAGTACAGTAGAGTACAGTACAATACAGTAGAGTACAGTCCAATACAGTACAGTAGAGTACAGTCCAATACAGTACAGTAGAGTACAGTCCAATACAGTACAGTAGAGTACAGTCCAATACAGTACAGTAGAGTACAGTCCAATACAGTAGAGTACAGTAGAGTACAGTCCAATACAGAACAGTAGAGTCAATACAGTAGAGTACAGTCCAATACAATACAGTACAGTCCAATACAGAACAGTACAGTCCAATACAGTACAGTAGAGTACAGTACAATACAGTAGAGTACAGTCCAATACAGTACAGTAGAGTACAGTCCAATACAGTACAGTAGAGTACAGTCCAATACAGTACAGTAGAGTACAGTCCAATACAGTAGAGTACAGTCCAATACAGAACAGTAGAGTACAGTCCAATACAGTACAGTAGAGTACAGTCCAATACAGTATAGTACTGTACAGTCCAATACAGTAGAGTACAGACCAATACAGTAGAGTACAGTCCAATACAGAACAATAGAGTACAGACCAATACAGTAGAGTACAGTCCAATACAGAACAGTAGAGTACAGACCAATACAGTAGAGTACAGTCCAATACAGAACAGTAGAGTACAGACCAATACAGTACAGTAGAGTACAGTCCAATACAGAACAGTAGAGTACAGACCAATACAGAGGTTAAGTGTCAAGCAAAAGTTTAAAGATCACAACAATCATACGTTCAGCACTATATTCAAGTTACTAATATTGTAGCCTGCAAACGGGTAAAAGCATGAACATCTTGACATTTGAACCCCTCTATAGAACGGATCATTGGCCAGACAATCTGCTGCAGTCCCACCGCAAGGCATGGAGGGTAAATCAACACAGTCTGGTCCCTACAACATACAGCACATAGCACACTACAGTACCATAGCTGTCCACACATTTCTGACCAAATTAGTGACACACACACACACACACACACACACACACACACACACACACACACACACACACACACACACACACACATCACTTCTAAAGGGCCCCTAATCTCCTTTTTGGAGGAACCCCTTCTCTTTTCAGTCATAGATACCCCCCACCCCCACACCACACCACCCCCACCACCACTTTCTTGCAATCATCCTCCCAGAAGTAACCTGGTAACATATTAGAATATACACCTACATTTCCATATGGATGCTACTACCACAGTATCAGCCCTTTTTACTCTACAAGAGGGGTGAGTGGAGTCGGCAAAAGGGGAGACACTTTTCTCCTTATTTTCCCGGACGCTAGCCAGAAGAGGAGCCTAGCAACCTTCCCGTTTCCTAAGGAGCGAAACAGATGCTGGTGTAGGCAGGCATCTCTATAGGGACAGTCCTGTGTGTGTGTGTGTGTGTGTGTGTGTGTGTGTGTGTGTGTGTGTGTGTGTGTGTGTGTGTGTGTGTGTGTGTGTGTGGATGCGTGTGTGTGTGTGTGAGAAAATGCTGATGTGAAACATCGTAGGATTAATAAACATACAGTATAAACTACACTACAAAGTGAAACTGCAATCAGGCTACCGTTATGTATTCACCCCTGCTCTCTAATATATCTGTAGCGTTGCCTTCCGTGGACCCAAAACACAAGGTGGTTGCTATGGGGAAAGCCAAGAGTGGCTCCACTTGCAAACAGTTAACTTGTTACTGTGCTGACGTGCACCTTTGTTCTCCGCATCCAATTATGTGTTTTGTCATTTAATTTGCTGCAACCTCGTTGCGCTTCCAGCATTTTTATACGGTGCTTTTGCATTTCAGTGTCTTGAAAACATACAGTGACTCTACAGTCGGTCTGCACGGCCGGTTGTGATACAGCCTGGAATCGAACCAGGGACTGTAGTGACGCATCTAGCACTCTAGCCTTAGACCTCTGTGCCACCGAGGAAAGATTATAGACCACTATCAAAAAATGAACTAGGCTTCCCTTTTTATATGTTGATTAATCATCAGAGTAGAGAAACACACTATTCTTTATGACTCCTGGTAAAAATTTGACAAAGAACCAGCTAAAAAGAGGCCCATATGCATGTCAAGTAAAATTACAACCCAATGTTCATCTCCTAGGACAAACAAGTTAGCAACAGCTAACTAGCTAAATGTCCATGAATGTTTCAAGTGTGTTTCGACCTGCCATCAAATGAACATAGTTGGTTCACGGTTGGTTTTGATATTTGAACCTGTCATGATGGTGTTGGTGAGGATGGACAAAATCAACATGTACGTGATGGCGCACCCCGACTCACGCGCCTGCTGGTGTAGTCAGCAAGTTACTCACCTCTTGACTTTAACACATTTATAACACATTTATATCACTTTATAACACATTTATATCTCTTTATAACACATTTAAAACACTTGCATTGTCCATTGACCACAACTGAATGGCCACTAAACAGTAGGATAAACGTACCTGCCAGTCATCAATTGACTCCTGGAGGGGCTACAGAGAGGCTGCACATAGTAATTCTCTAGTTTCACTCCCTGCGCTGCCAGCCTGTCCAGAGTTGGGGTTTTGATCTCGGACCCATGGTAGCCCACGTCCCGGAAGCCTTGGTCATCAACCAGGATGAAAATGATGTGAGGTTGAGTAGTTGGACTGTCAAGTTCATTCACTCGGTTTTGCAAATTGCTATTCCAATTTTCCCATGACATCTGATAGCCACATGTTGGTGAAGTAAACGCGAATAAACTTGCCAGGACACTGAAGAGAAACATTTTCAACCCCTCCGTTTACGCTGCATCAAAACCAAAACATTCCAATCACTGCATCACTCTCTCGACAAAATACAAAATAAAAGCATAATTGTTTGCTACATTGCACATTGCAACAAAGTTGCTGGTTGTCATAATGGACACAGCGTGAGTGCAGTGGCGCGCTGCACATGTTCCGGGATAACAGAAGTGGGTTCGCATTGTTCTCAATAGACTATTCTCCTACTCTAGATAGCGTTTATGTTCGGAAGCCGACGATATACCAGTCCAGTCCTTGTAAATTCTGCAACAAGTGTCTTTGTGATCACCTAAACGTTCATCTAAACTTGTGGAATGTAAAAACACATCTTTCCGTCGGAATGTTTTATTCCTCGTTTGAAACGTGGTTCTTACCAAAGTCATTGGATTTACGTCACTGTCTTGCTCTGCAAACAATCCAAAAATCAATCCCGAACCTCATTCTTTCGTCTGGGACGTGGGACATCGCTCGACAGGTTGGTTTTTGGAGCTCAGTTTCTTTCCATCCGAATGGTCCTCCTCTCTCAGCAACGGCGAATCTGCTTTTCAAGAACCTCCCTGACATGCCAGCACGCGCTGTCAGCTCGGTGGGCTGTTCCGTGTGTGGGCTTTCCTCGCGCTCACGGTCAACTGCTCAACACCGCAGAACTGAAAGCTCAATTCATGCAGCATTTTGTCACTGCCTCTGCGTTCTGGCATTTCAACATCCCTGTCTGACTCTCTCTCCCAAAGTCCACATATGTAAATGAGAGTAGGGCAGTGGGCTACGATAAAACATCTGCGTCAACCTTTTGGGTTATGAGTGACAGTGTCAATGCAAATAATGGGATCCATTTCAACCGTCTTCTCGAATATAATTGATTTGTTTCCCCATAACTCCTAGAGGAAAGCTGTTTTACTTCTCTGGATTTGCAGACCTGCAAGGAGTGACATTTGCAGTGGAGATTTTAGCATGTACATATTGGAGGCGCAAACGAAAAAAATGCGACTAGACAACACATCACTAACAATACATTAATTGCATTATAACGGTGACAAATGGTACCCACAAACTGTTAGGGCCTACAGCAGTCCCAACACCTTATTACTGCTACACCTGGTTATCAGTGGAGCCTTGTCTAGCAGCGAAACAGTTCATTCAGCCTTATTTACTGCCTTAAAAACATAGCTGATATGGCTGACTTGACCTATTAAGGATTAGCACCTTTTATTACATTTTTGCAGAAAATTACATAATCTAAATGCCTATAGCTCAGGCCCTGAAGCAAGCATATGCATATTCTTGGTACCATTTGAAAGGAAACACTTTGAAGTTTATGGAAATGTGAAAGGAATGTAGTAGAATATAACACAATAGATCTGGTGAAAGATAATACAAAGAAAGAAAATAACGTTATTTTGTATTTGTTTTGTACCATCATCTTTGAAATACAAGAGAAAGGCCATAATGTATTATTCCAGCCTGGATGCTATTTAGATTTTGGCCACTAGATGGCATCAGTGTATTTGCAAAGTTCTAGACTGATACAATGAACCCTTGCATTTAACAAGAATTTAAGCTTTCTGCCAATATCAGAAATGTCAATGTCCTGGGAAGTGTTCTTGTGTTCTCTTACAACCTCATGCTAATCGCATTAGCCTATGTTAGCTCAACTGTCCCGATGAATGGACACCGATCCCAAAGAAATGTGGTTTCTACTGATAATTGAGATATAAAAGCTATAGCATAAGGGGATGACGAGCGGATAAGAGGCAAGCCGTAATTTTGATTAAGACGTTAATGAGCGAGCTAGGACAGACATAGTCAATATAACTATCTGTTCAGCACTTTGAAATGTACATCAACAGAATTCAGAACATGGGCCGTACTTACAGTATTCTCCCTGTACACCAAGTCAGAATCGTATGATAAATAAAGCAGACCCATGAAAGCTCTTATAATATTTGATGATGACATTTCTCTAAAACAGGCTATAGGCCACATGTGAACCAACAAGTCAGAACAGTTGGCTAAATTAGGAAGGGAAAAATGACCAAATTATTAGGGTGAGGCACATGGGCTACTAACAGCTTACTACACAACATACACTTAGTATTGCTTTCTTAGCTACAGTATACATATCTATCTCCCTGGCATATTACATAATTTATGCGGCAGTATTCAACACATTTTTGGACTCAACTTGTTGTGCTGTGCTCACTTGAACAGGAAGGTGGCGCGGCTGTTCTTTGTGGGCAAATTTTCTCATCAAACTTTGTCATCGAAGTCTGACATTCTCTGGATTTATGGTGCTTTCAAGACAACTGGGAACTCAGAAAAAACAAGGTCAAATCATGACATCACTGATCTTCAGGTCGGAGCTCTAGAAAGAGGCCTTAGTTCCCGACTTGAAATTCAGAGTTGGATGACCATTCAAAAACATATTTTCCCAATCAGGGGTCCTTTTTTCATTTTCCAGTTGTTTTGAACATGGCAGAAGTCATGCTGGATTGACAGCATGGCCAATGTTTAATGTTTATCCTCTTAAGCTTGGAAAAGAGACCCTTAAACTCAGATTTGGACCACACTCCCACTCCACTGAATAGCAAACTAGTGATTGCTTTGCAATGCTTGCAGTTAGCCACTGATTCCTTCCAAACCACTAATTGTTGAATTTGCGATTTCCAACTTGTTGTGTAATGTTTATGTCCGATGGCCGATGAGCACTGCTATGTTTTATCTATAATTTCTCTTCATTATTTCTCTTCATATGACAAGGGTTGAAAGGATTTGCCAGTAGATTGTCAACTTGATTCATAATGATGAATAATACTACGGTAGATGTAATGTGATTTGACGTCATTTTATCTGTGGCCAATGACCTTGAGCCTTCTTGGATGGGCACTTCTAATATAAATCTATGGCAGCACTATGGCAGCACTCAAAGGGCTTCGTGCTCTCCCCATAGCTTTTGCTGTGACGTAATGTCCGCATGAGTGACAGAACACTGAGCCGATCACTGCGCAACTATAGAACATTACCAACCCCTACGCTCCGTATTTTTGGCTGACTGCCCCACCACCACAGAAAGCACTGAGCTAGGCTGAAACACCTGTATTTTGACCTGCCTTACTCAAGAAAGCAAAAAAGAGACCATGTTTGTTTGCGGCTTTATTATTAACTAAATGATTACAATAAAGAAATGATAAAAACTGATATATGACACGTATTAATGTCAAAATAACATGCAAAACAGGCAAAAAAACATGATTCTTTTTTGTAGCTAAACAGGTGGTGCTCTAAACAGATTCGTGCTCTGCCCTACCTGATGGTTTGCCCTTGGAGTCAGTCACAAAGTTTGTAATAACATTTTAGGGGAGATACAGGTAATTCGGAAAGTATTCAGACCCCTTGACTCTTTCCACATTTTGTTACGTTACAGCCTTATTCTAAAATGTATTACAGTGATGAGGGGAAAAAATATATATACACACAATATTCCATAATGACTAAGCAAAAACAGGTTTTTCCAAATGTTTGCAAATGTATAAAAAAATTTAAAAAATGGAAATATCATCTTTAGTATTCAGACCCTTTACTCAGTACTTTTTTGAAGCACTTTTGGCAATGATTACAGCCTTGAGTCTTATTGGGTATGACACTACAAGTTTGGCACACCTGTATTTGGCACAGCTGGGAGTTTTTCCCATTCTTCTCTGCAGATCCTCTCAAGCTCTGTCAAGTTGGATGGGAAGCGTTGCTGCACAGATATTTTCAGGTCTCTCCAGAGATGTTCAATCGGGTTCAAGTCCGGTTTGTGGCTGAGCCACTCAAGGACGTTCAGAGGCTTCTCCCGAAGCCACTAAAGCGTTGTCTTGGATGTGTGCTTAGGGTGATTGTCCTGTTGGAAGTTGAACCTTTGCCCCAGTCTGAGGTTCTGAGCATTCTGGAGCAGGTTTTCATCAAGGATCTCTCTGTACTTTGCTCCGTTCATATTTCCCTTGATCCTGACAAGTCTCCCAGTCCCTGCCACTGAAAAACATCCCCTCACCATGATGCTGCCAATACCATGCTTCACCGTAGGGACGGTGCCAGGTTTCTTCCAGATGTGACGCTTACCATAAAGGCCTGATTGGTGGAGTGCTGCAGAGATGGTTGTCCTTCTGGAAGGTTCTCCCATCTCCACAGAGGAACTCTGGAGCTCTGTCAGAGTGACCATCGGGTTCTTGGTCACCTCCCTGACCAAGGCCTTTCTCCCGTAATTGCTCAGTTTGGCCGGGCGCCCAGCTCTAGGAAGAATCTTGGTGGTTCCAAACTCGGAGGAGGCCACTGTGTTCTTGGGGACCATCAATGCTGCAAAAAATTTTTTGGTACACTGCCCCAGATCCGTTCCTTGACACAATCCTATCTTGAAGCTCTACGTACAATTCCTTCGACCTTATGGATTAGTTTTTGCTCTGACATGCACTGTCAACTGTAGGACCTTATATAAACAGGTGTGTGCCTTTCCAAATCATATCCAATCAATTTAATTTACCCTTAGGTGGCCTCCAGTCAAGTTATAGACACATCCAGTGGCGATCCGTCATTCAGGGCAGGTGGGGCAGGCGGGGCAGGTGGGGCAGGCGGGGCAGGTGGGGCAGGTGGGGCATTAATATGTGTCATATATCAGTTTGGAAACAATGTCAAAAATATATATATAATTCCGTTAATAAAGCTGCATACACACATGGTCTCTATTTTGTTAGGTAGGGCAGAGCACCACCTGTTTAGAGCACCAC
Organism: Oncorhynchus tshawytscha; assembly: GCF_018296145.1. Classification (NCBI taxonomy): domain Eukaryota; kingdom Metazoa; phylum Chordata; class Actinopteri; order Salmoniformes; family Salmonidae; genus Oncorhynchus; species Oncorhynchus tshawytscha. The sequence goes on along the minus strand of NW_024608795.1, from coordinate 63,826 downwards.
CTGTTGAGCTATAACAAAAACAAACAGGCAAAAAAAAACATGTTATTTTGGCATTAATACGTGTCACATATCAGTTTTTATCAGTTTAATTTAAAAAAAATAATAATTAGTTAATAAAGCCGTATACAAACATGGTCTCTATTTTGTTTTCTTGAGTAAGGCAGCTCCCAAATGCAAGTGTTTCAGCCTAGCTCAGTGCTTTCTGTGGTGGTGGGGCAGCCAGCGGAAAATAGGAGCATTGCCCCGTGATTTGCTCAGTGCTCTGTCACTCAAGGGGACAGTACGTAATCGCCAAGTTTAAGTGCTTAGTAAGGGTAGACATCCACATTTCAGCCCTTTGGGTGCTGCCATAGAGTTATATTAGAAGTGGCCATCCAAGAAGGCTCAAGGTCATTGACCACAGATAAAATGACGTCAAATCACGTTATATGTACAGTAGCTTTGTTTGGACTGATGTCAACATCTTACTTTCGAAGTCTTAGCTAGCAGGCATCATCATGAATCAAGTCGACAATCTACTATCTACTGGCAAATCATTTTCAATCCTTGTCATATGAAGATAAATAATAAAGAGAATTTACATATAAAATGCATCGGTGCTCATCGGCCATTGGATATAAATATTACACAACAAGTTGGAAATCGGAAATTAGTTTGGAAGGAATCAGTCGCTAACTGCAAGCATTGCAAAGCAACCACTAACGTTAGCCTGGTATTCAATGGAGTAGCTGTGTTTTTTTATCTCAGAGTTCCCACCATAAATCCAGAGAACGCCAGATTTTGGTGACAAAATTTGCTCACAAGGGACCGCTGCGCCACCTTCACAAGGTGAGTCCACAAATGTATTGTATGCTGCTGCATAAATTATGTAATGTGCCAGGGAGATATTTATACTGTAGCTAAGAAAGTAATACTAAGTGTATGTTGTATAGTAAGCTGTTAGTAGCCCATGTGCCTCACCCTAATAATTTGGTCTATTTTCACCAACATGGTATTGTAAACACATCGCTCGTGGCCCGGTGTGTGCTTATTTGCCAACTTTTTTTGTACAGCTTTGACAGTGCTACTGATAGTAGTGGTGGCGCTTGAATTGCACTTGCAAATTCAGCACACACAACATTCTATAATAGAACTGTGTTATTTGACGTGTCAAATTAAAAGCTTATTTAATGCATCAAATATTGTTATATGACGTGTATCTTTTTTGATACGCAAAGACCAAAACGCCGTTCAATGTGCCTCACCCTAATAATTTGGTCTATTTTCACCTCTTAATTTCGCCTAGTGTTCAAACTTGGTTGTGCACATGTAGCCTATAACCTGTTTTAGAGAAATGTAATCATTGAATATTGTAAGAGCTTTCATTGTCTGTTTATATTCCCCCTTAATTTATCCTACGGTTCTGATTTGGTGTACAAGGAGTACACTGCACGAACGGCCCATGTTCTGAATTCTGTCGCTGTACATTTCAAAAGTGCTGAACAAATAGTTATATCATCTTTGCTCGCTCGCTCATTAAATGTCTTAATCGAAATTACAGATTGCCTCTTGTACATCTCAACTGTAGGTAGAAACCACATTTTGTTTAAGCAAGTCAGCCATTTAAAAAACTTTTATTTAACCTATATTTAACTAGGCAAGTCAGTTAAGAACAAATTCTTATTTTCAATGACGGCCTAGGAACAGTGGGTTAACTGCCTATGTTTTTTTTAAAGGCAGTAAATGAGGCTGAATAAACTGTTTCAGCTTTGCTGGCATGCATCCAACCTTTTTATTTGCCCCACCAAGATTTACATGCTAAAATCGCCACTGGAACCATCCCAAGGATGATCAATGGAAACAGGATGTACCTGAGTGTCAGGACTTCCGCCAAAGTCGGTCCATCTCCTTGTTCTGGCGGTGTTGGGCGGTCGACGTCGCCCGGCTTTCTAGCTACCGTCGATACATTTTTCCATTTTCCATTTGTTCTGTCTTTGTCTTTCACACCTGGCTTCAGTCAACCTATTACTTGTTTTTTACTTGTTTATTATTTAACTCGTTCGACATGTTTTGTTTATGAGTGATTTTTCTTTGTACATCGGTCTGTTTTGTGGGCTCGTTATGTTACTGTGTATTTTTGTATTTTGAGTCAAACACGTTGATTACTGAATTCTGCTGTCCTTCGCCTGACTCTCTACACCAGCTAGACAGCTACACAGGACTATTACACTCAGCTCGATTTTGATTCTTATAGCAAAGGATACTTATGTAAACAAGGTGTTTCTGTTTTTTATTTTTATTTCAATTGCATTTCTAAAAACCTGTTTTCGCTTTGCCATTTTGGGGTATTGTGTGTAGATTGATGAGGAAAATGTTTTATTTAATCCATTTTAGAATAAGGCTGTAACATAACAAAATGTGGAAAAAGTAGAGGGTTCTGAATACTTTCCGAATGCTCTGTATTTACAGTTGAAGTCGGAGGTTTACATACACTTAGGTTGGTGTCATTAAAACTCGTTTTTCAACCCCTCCACACATTTCTTGTTCACAAACTATAGTTTTGGCATGTCAGATAGGACATCTACTTTGTGCACGACACAAGTAATTTTTCCAACAATTGTTTACAGACAGATTATTTCACTTATAATTCACTGTATCACAATTCCAGTGGGTCAGACGTTTACATATACTAAGTTGACTGTGCCTTTAAACAGTTTGGAAAATTCCAGAAAATTATGTCATGGCTTTAGAAGCTTCTGATAGGCTAATTGACAATATTTGAGTCAATTGGAGTTATACCTGTGGATGTATTTCAAGGCCGACCTTCATACTCAGTGCCTCTTTGCTTGACATCATGGGGAAATCTCAATAAATCAGCCAAAAAAATTGTAGACCTCCACAAGTCTGGTTCATCCTTGGGAGTAATTTCCAAACGCCTGACAGTACCACGTTCATCTGTACAAACAATAGTACGCAAGTATAAACACCATGGGACCACACAGCCGTCATACCGCTCAGGAAGGAGACGCGTTCTGTCTCCTAGAGATGAACGTACTTTGGTGCGAAAAGTACAAATCAATCCCAGAACAGCAGCAAAGGACATTGAGAAGATGCTGGAGGAAACAGGTACAAAAGTACCTGTATCCACAGTAAAACGAGTCCAAAATCAACATAACCTGAAAGGCCACTCAGGAAGGAAGAAGCCACTGCTCCAAAACCGCCATAAAAAAGACAGACTACAGTTTGCAACTGCACATGGGGACAAAGATCATACTTTTTTTTAGAAATGTCCTCTGGTCTGATGAAACAAAAATAGAACTGTTCGGCCATAATGACCATTGTTATGTTTGGAGGAAAAAGGGGGAGGCTTGCAAGCCGAAGAACACCATCCCAACCGTGAAGCACGGGGGTGGCAGCATCATGTTGTGTGGTTGCTTTGCTGCAGGAGGGACTGGTGCACTTCACAAAATAGATCATCATGAAGAAGGAAAATTACGTGAATATATTGAAGCAACATCTCAAGACATCCGTCAGGAAGTTAAAGCTTGGTTGGAAATGGGTCTTCCAAATGGACAATGACCCCAAGCATACTGCCAAAGTTGTGGCAAAATGGCTTAAGGACAACAAAATCAAGATATTGGAGTGGCCATCACAAAGCCCTGACCTCAATCCTATAGAAAATATATGGGCAGAACTGAAAAAGCATGTGCGAGAAGGGAGGCCTACAAATCTGACTCAGTTACACCATCTGTCAGGAGGAATGGGCCAAAATTCACCCAATTTATTGTGGGAAGCTTGTGGAAGGCTACCCGAAACGATTGACCCAAGTTAAACAATTTAAAGGCAATGCTACCAAATACTAATTGAGTGTCTGTAAACTTCTGACCCACTAGGAATGTGATGAAAGAAATTAAAGCTGAAATAAATAATTCTCTCTACTATTATTCTGACATTTCACATTCTTAAAATAAAGTGGTAATCCTAACTGACCTAAAACAGGGAATTATTACTAGGATTAAAATGATTAATTGTCAGGAATTGTGAAAAACTGAGTTTAAATGTATTTGGCTGGTGTATGTAAACTTCCGACTTCAACTATATATACATTTACGATATCAAACCAGATAATATAAATCATAAGACAGTTATGTATATTCTTCTGTATATCAAATTATATATACATGAACTTAATTTTCTTTAAAGACTCAGACATTAGTTAGAATCTAAATATTGCACAATGTCCTCATTTGTGGTTGCCTCAACAACAACTATAGAATTAGTTTTTAGTTTGTGTCCTGAAAGTGATTTGACTTGGCAATGACAGCATGCTCTTGTTCCCTTGAAAGTCAATATATATATAAAATAATAATAATAATAAAAGAGTTCTTAACAGGGTGTGTTTTTTTACCCTCGCAGGTGTCGTCTCCTTCAGACATGAGCTCGTCGTCAGAGCAGATGTTGAGCACGTTAACCAGCATCTCTGTCACTTTCTCGCCTACAAAGGGCAGAGACCAGTGTATACTGAGTGTATACAAAACATTAAGGACACATCCCCTTCTGCCCTCAGAACAGCCTCAATTCATCGGGAACATAGACTCTACAAGGTGTCAAAAGAATTCCACAGGGATGCTGGCCCATGTTGATTCCAACGCTTCCTATAGTTGTGTCAAGATGGCTTGACATCCTTTGGGTAGTGGACCATTGATACACATGAAAAACTCAAGATGGCTTGACATCCTTTGGGTAGTGGACCATTATTGATACACATGAAAAACTCAGCAGCGTTGCAGTTCTCGACACAAACCGGTGCACCTGGCAACTACTACTACTACTACCACCTACTACTACCACTACTACACCTACTACTACTACTACTACTACTACTACCACCTACTACTACCACTACCACCTACTACTACCCACTACTACTACTACCACTACCACCTACTACTACCACTACCACCTACTACTACTCCTACCACCTACTACTACTACTACTACTACCACCTACTACTACCACTACCACCTACTACTACTACCACCTACTACTACTACTACTACCACCACCTACTACTACCTACTACTACTACTACTACTACCACTACCACCTACTACTACCACTACCTACTACTACTACTCCTACCACCTACTACCACCTACTACTACCACTACCTACTACTACCACTACCACCTACTACTACTACCACCTACTACTACCACTACTACTACTACCACTACCACCTACTACTACCACTACCACCTACTACTACTCCTACCACCTACTACTACTACTACTACTACCACTACCACCTACTACTACCACTACCACCTACTACTACTCCCTACCTACTACTACTACTACTACTACTACTACTACTACCACCTACTACTACTCCTACCACTACTACTACTACTACTACCACCTACTACTACTACCACTACCACCTACTACTACTACTACCACTACCTACTACTACCACTACTACTGCTGCTACTACTACTACTACTGCCACTACCACTACTACTACTCCTACCACTACTACTACTACTACTACCACCTGCTACTACCCACTACCACCTACTACTACCACTACCACCCACTACCACCCTACCACCCACTACCACCACTACCACTACCACTACCACCTACTACTACTACCTACCACCTACTACTACTACTACCACCTACCACTACCACCTACTACTACCACTACCACCTACTACTACTACTACCTACCACTACTACCTACCTACTACTACCACTACCACCTACTACTACCACCTACCTACCACCTACTACTACTACTACCTACTACTACTCCTACCACCTACTACTACCTACTACCACCTACTACTACCCTACTACTACCACTACCACCTACTACTACCACTACCACCTACTACTACTACACTACCACCTACTACTACTCCTACCACCCTACTACTACTACTACCACCTACTACTACTACCACCTACTACTACTCCTGTTCAAAGGTACTTACAGCTTTTTCTTGCCCATTCACCCTCTGAATGGCACACATACACAATCCATGTCTCAATTGTCTCAAGGCTTTTACACATGTGACATGCTGGTAGAAATGAGGTAAAACGGATTTAAGTTTCCCTGCATTAAAGTCCCCAGCAACTAGGAGCGCCGCCTCTAGATGAGCATTTCTTGTTTGCTTATGGCCTTATACAGCTCGTTGAGTGGGGTCTTAGTGCCAGCATCGGTTTGTGGTGGTAAATAGACAGCTACGAAAAACATAGATGAAAACTCTCTTGGTAAATAGTGTGGTCTACAGTTTATCATGAGATACTCTACCTCAGGCGAGCAAAACCTTGAGACCTCCTTATTATTAGATTTAGTGCAACAGCTGATAATGACAAGTAGACACAACCCTCCACCCCTCGATGCACGGACAACCCAGCCAACTGTATATTATCCATATCGGCGTTCAGCCACGACTCAGTGAAACATAAGATATTACAGTTTTTAATGTCCTGTTGTTAGGAGAGTCTTGAACAGAGCTCATCCAGTTTATTCTCCAGTGACTGCACGTTGGTCAATAGTACAGATGGTCGAGGCGGGTTACCCACGCGCCGAAGAATTCTCACAAGGCAACTGGACCTGCGTCCCTTGTATAGGCGTCTCTTCTTCATGTGAATATCATGGATTTGGGCCTGGTCCGGTATCAGCAGTAAATCCTTTGCGTCCGACTCGTGAAAGAAAAAAATCTTTGTCCAGTTTGAGGTGAGTAATTGTTGTTCTGATATCCAGAAGTTATTTTGGTCATACAAGATAGTGGCAGAAACATTATGTACAAAATAATTTACAAACAACGCGAAAAAACACACAAAATAGCACAATTGGTTAGGAGCCCGTAAACGGCATCTCCTCCGGCGCCATTATAAATAACCAACTTATCATCAAGCTTTGTTTATTTGAATCAGCTGTGTAGTGCTGGGGCATAAACCTAAATGTGCAGCCCACTTGGCTGGAGTAGACTTGTTGTCAGAGAAAAAGTGTTTATTTTCTTAGAGGGATTCAGCCACAGGTTAAATCAAGTAGTACTACGAAACTAGTCTTAGTATTATGATACTGACTGAGTTTCATATAAAGAGCTGGTGAGTTTGTGAATTGGGCCAGAGGTGTCTGGGGAGGAGGCGGTGGTGGGATTGTACATTGTGTGTCCATGGGTGTGTGTGCGTGTGTGTGTCCATGAAAGCCTCTGAAACAGACTCTTGACTTTTTTCTAGGATCCAGGGAGAGTTAATGCATGGACCCACATAACGACTCAGAGAGAAGGTGTCTGAGACGTGAATTCATTTGCTGCTTGGCAAACAAGGTTGACAGACACCAACGACTTAGTGTAAATAGGAGAATGGCTCCAGAATGTCTAGCGATCCAAATGTGAATGTAACAAGGGACAAACGGTGACTGTACCTGCTTCCACTCTATACATCGGCCGGACCGGCCCACGATGATGATGCACCGGACGGACCGGCCCACGATGATGATGCAATGGCATTCAGGATGCAAGGATCCAGACGTGTGTGGTTGTGTGTGTGTGTGTGTGTGTGTGTGTGTGTGTGTGTGTGTGTGTGTGTGTGTGTGTGTGGAAAAATCCCCTTGCTTTGGAAGATTGGAAGACTTTGCAAGTCCTATTTCCAAGGAATTTGTTTTATGGCGAATTTTAGACTTAAAGTGCAAATGCCCATGCATGTAGGCCACCCCACACAGACACTGGCAGATGCTGGAGCCTGCCAGCCCACAATCTCTGTTCCAGGAACCAACCTCTCAGCACATTCCCACTGAGCTTTCTTCCTGCGTAATTGCCTCCCTGTTGAGGTGACTCATTTTACATATGGAGGGAAGATGAAAAACACCAAACTGCCAAAGAATAATGAAGCTTCATGCTGAGGCTTTGAGGAAAGCGTATTTGATTCGCGGAACGACAAGTTCTGTGATAAACCGGCCCACCTTCTGATAGCTCTCTGCACCAACAATTATAGACATTTACACAAGACATACATGATTTCCTGCCTTTGAATAGCTGTGAGACTTTTTACCAAGTTGCATAGTTAATGTTTCCTTACACTCAAAATGTTTAGTCGAACAGGGCTAACACTGGAATGACCCTTTTTGTTAACAGTAAAGAGGAGACACATCTCCATGTTATTTCCATGCTCAGGTGTTGACATTGAGATTACAGTTGGGTCAGTCAGTGACTGAGTGTGACCCACATGACCTGTAGTACTGTAGTACTGTAGTACTGTATATAACTATCCCTGATCTGCCGATATGGAGGGAATGTGAACCACCTTCATCAAAAGAGACAGTGTGCGGTCAAGCGGCTGACCCGATCATCTGGAAATAACTTATCCATCCCTCCGACAAATGTAATGAGTCAGTCAGCTGATCTCCTGACTGAGGTGCTGCATGACCCCTGTGACCCCTGTGGCTATCCATTCAAAATGGCTGGTTAATCCAATCACAGATAATTATGGTTATAATGGGCTACAGGCACACTACAGGGCTGATTTAAAAACAGCAGTAGGAACACAGAGTTTATTTCCTCTCAGAACAAATCACAGGCCAGCTCCTGGGTTTAATGGGCCAAAAATAGCTGTTTTGTGGAGCGCTTCCTGTCGGCCAAACACGCCAATCATCCCCATCTGAAAATGGGGTGAAAACTTAAGAAGTTTCTTGTTCTAGTCAGGAGCAGAGAAATGGAAATTAAGTTCTCTATGACGTTGTCAATATACTGTAGATATGATATTCAGACTAGTTGATATTCAGATTGTTGCTATTCAGATTGTTGATATTCAGACTTGTTGATATTCAGACTAGTTGATATTCAGATTGTTGATATTCAGACTTGTTGATATTCAGACTTGTTGATATTCAGACTTGTTGATATTCAGACTTGTTGATATTCAGACTTGTTGATATTCAGACTTGTTGATATTCAGACTTGTTGATATTCAGACTTGTTGATATTCAGACTTGTTGATATTCAGACTTGTTGATATTCAGTTGATATTCAGATTGTTGATATTCAGACTTGTTGATATTCAGATTGTTGATATTCAGACTTGTTGATATTCAGATTGTTGATATTCAGATTGTTGATATTCAGACTTGTTGATATTCAGACTTGTTGATTTTCAGATTGTTGATATTCAGATTGTTGATATTCAGATTGTTGATATTCAGACTTGTTGATATTCAGACTTGTTGATATTCAGACTTGTTGATATTCAGACTTGTTGATATTCAGACTTGTTGAGGAGATTGAGGGTGTCACCCAACTCTATAGATGGTGTTTAATGAGACACGATGGTGAAACGATGCTTGTTTTCTTCTTTCCATCGATGGGCGGCTGTCCAAGCCAGCTCCCTACTGCTTTGTTGGCGTGTCAAACATGCCCCAGCATAGACATGATGACTCACCGACCGGGCTGAGAGAAAAAGCCTTGTTTGGTCGTGCTCTGGTGAATTCAGGTATGTTATTTTCCTAATAGAATCACTGTCTGGATGTGATTGTTACTATGGTGGTGGACGAGAACAAGCACGAAGTCCCACCTGGTTGAGTTGGAGGTGTAACTTGCAACAGAGCCTTTGTCTCGTCAACCAAAATTGAGCAATGTCAACTTGTTCACGACAGCAATGTCTGGTTGCCCACTCAGGTATTGGGTGTTGAATGAAAGTCATCCTTGCTAAGTGGACACACATGCTGGTGTTATCTGATCTGAGATAAGCAGGTTCAGTCGTTTCATCTCCCTCATTTTGTCTGATTGTGCAATAAGCACAATCTCCTTAGCTGTAGCTGTGTTGTGCGTTGGGAATACGAGACGTTGGGAGATGGGAATATGAGATGTTGGGAATACGAGACGTTGGGAACACGAGACGTTGGGAATACGAGACGTTGGGAACACGAGACGTTGGGAATGTTGGGAATACGAGACGTTGGGAATATGAGACGTTGGGAATACGAGGCGTTGGGAATACGAGACGTTGGGAATATGAGACGTTGGGAATACGAGACGTTGGGAACACGAGACGTTGGGAATACGAGACGTTGGGAATACGAGACGTTGGGAATATGAGACGTTGGGAATACGAGACGTTGGGAACACGAGACGTTGGGAATACGAGACGTTGGGAATACGAGACGTTGGGAATACGAGACGTTGGGAATACGAGACGTTGGGAATATGAGACGTTGGGAATACGAGACGTTGGGAACACGAGACGAGACGTTGGGAATACGAGACATTGGGAATACGAGACGTTGGGAAAACGAGACGTTGGGAACACGAGACGTTGGGAATACGAGACGTTGGGAAAACGAGACGTTGGGAATACGAAATGTTGGGAACATGAAACATTGGGAATACGAGATGTTGGGAACACGAGACGAAGACAAACCAAGAGTCTGTAGAAGCATAGCTAGCTTTCAGCCAACAACCAAAAGACCTGATTAAATTAAATCAAATCAAATTGTATTTGTCACGTGCTGAATACAACAGGTTTAGACCTTACAGGGAAATTCTTACTTACAAGCCCTTAACCAACAATGTAGTTTTAACAAAATACCCCAAAAAAGTAAGAGATAAGAATAACAAATAATTAAACCACAGCAGTAAATAACAATAGCGAGATGATATACAGGGGGTATGGGTACAGAGTCAATGTGGAGGCTATATACAGGGGGTACCGGTACAGAGTCAATGTGGAGGCTATATACAGGTGGTACCGGTACAGAGTCAATGTGGAGGCTATATACAGGTGGTACCGGTACAGAGTCAATGTGGAGGCTATATACAGGGGGTACTGGTACAGAGTCAATGTGGAGGCTATATACAGGGGTTACGGGTACAGAGTCAATGTGGAGGCTATATACTGGTACAGAGTCAATGGGAGGCTACTGGGGTACGGGTACAGAGTCAATGTGGAGGCTATATACAGGGGTACGGGTACAGAGTCAATGTGGAGGCTATATACAGGGGGTACGGGTACAGAGTCAATGTGGAGGCTATATACAGGGGGTACGGGTACAGAGTCAATGTGGAGGCTATATACAGGGGGTACGGGTACAGAGTCAATGTGGAGGCTATATACAGGGGCTACCGGTACAGAGTCAATGTGGAGGCTATATACAGGTGGTACCAGTACAGAGTCAATGTGGAGGCTATATACAGGGTGTTACGGTACCGAGTCAATGTGGAGGCTATATACAGGGAGACCGGTACAGGTGGTACAGGTGGTACAGAGTCAATGTGGAGACTATATGTTACGGTACAGGGGAGGCTACCAGGTGGTACTACAGAGTCAATGTGGAGGCTATATACAGGGGTACCGGAGTCAATGTGGAGGCAGACTCAATGTGCTGGGCACCGGTGTCTAGGTAATTGAGGTAATATGTACATGTAGGTAGAGTTATTAAAGTGACTATTCATAGATAATAACAGAGAGTAGCAGCAGAGGGGGGCAATGCAAATAGTCTGGGTAGCCATTTGATTAGAGGTTCAGCAGTCTTATGGCCTGGGGGTAGAACCTGTTTAGAAGCTTCTTGGACCTAGACTTGGCACTCTGGTACCGCTTGCCATGCAGTAGTAGAGAGAACAGTCTATGACTAGGGTGGCTGGAGCCTTTGACAATTTTTAGGGCCTCCTCTGACACCATCTGGTATAGGGGTCCTGGATGGCAGGAAGCTTGGCCCCAGCGATGTACTGGGCCATACGCACTACACTCTGTAGTGCCTTGTGGTCGGAGGCCAAGCAGTTGCCATATCAGGCAGTGATGCAACCCGTCAGGATGCTCTCAATGGTGCAGCTGTAAAACCTTTTGAGGATCTGAGGACATGCCAAACCTTTTCAGTCTCCTGAGGGAGAATAGGTTTTTTTCGTGCCCTCTTCACGACTGTCTGGGTGTGCTTGTACCATGTTAGTTTGTTTGTGATGTGGACGCCGAGGAACTTGAAGCTCTCAACCTGCTCCACTGCAGCCCAGTCGATGAGAATGGGGGCGTGCTCGGTTCTCCTTTTCCTGTAGTCCACAATCATCTCCAATCATCTCCTTTGGCTTGATCACGTTGTGGGAGAGGTTGTTGTCCTTGCACCACACGGTCAGGTCTCTAACCTCCTCTCTATAGACTGTTTCATCATTGTCGGTGTTGTGTCATCGATAAACTTAATGATGGTGTTGTAGTTGTGCCTGGCCGTGCAGTCATGAGTGAACAGGGAATACATGAGGGGACTGAGCACACACCCCTGAGGGGCCCCCCTGTTGAGGATCAGCGCGGCGGATGTGTTGTTACCTACCCTTACCACCTGGCGGCGGCCCGTCAGGTAGTCCAGGATCCAGTTGCAGAGCGAAGTGTTTAGTCCCAGGGTCTTTAGCTTAGTGATGAGCTTTGAGGGTACTATGGTGTTGAACGCTGAGCTGTAGTCAATGAATTGCATTCTCACATAGGTGTTCCTTTTGTCCAGGTGGCAAAGGGCAGTGTGGAGTGCAATAGAGATTGCATCATCTGTGGATCTGTTGGCGCGGTATGCAAATTGGAGTGGGTCTAGGGTTTCTGGGATAATGGTGGTGATGTGAACCATGACCAGCCTTTCAAAGCATTTTGTGGCTACAGACGTGAGTGCTCCGGGTCGGTTGTCATTCAGACAGGTTACCTTGGTGTTCATGGGCACAGGGACTATGGTGGACTGCTTGAAACATATAGGTATTACAGACTCAGACAGGGAGAGGTTGAAAATGTCAGTGAAGACACTTGCCAGTTGGTCAGCGCATGCTCGCAGTACACGTCCTGGTAATCCATCTGGCCCTGCGGCCTTGTGAATGTTGACCTGTTTTCTTCACTTGACCACTTTTTTATAGACCGAGTCATTGGTGCTTCCTGCTTTAGTTTTTGCATGTAAGCAGGAATCAGGAGGATAGAATTATGGTCAGATTTGCCAAATGTGTCTTACCAGAGGCTGCTGCTCCTACTATCCTGCCGATAGTGTATAACCCACCAGCTGTTATTAATGTCGTCGTTCAGCTACGATTCTGTGAAACATAAGATATTACAGTTTTTAATGTCCCGTTGGTAGGATATATGTGCTTTCAGTTCATCCCATTTATTTTCCAGCGATTAAACATCAGCTAGCAGAACAGATGGCAAAGGCAGAATAGCCACTCGTCGCCTGATCCTCACAAGGCACCCCGATCTCTTTCCGCGAAATCTCAGTTTCTTTCTCCTGCGAAGGACTGGGATGAGGGTCCATTCGGATGACTGGAGTAAATCCCTTTCGTCCGACTCATTAAAGAAAATTATTTGTCCAATTCAAGGTGAGTAATCGCTGTTCTGAAGTCCAGAAGCTCTTTTCAGTCATAAGAGACTGTAGCATCAACATTATGTACAAAATAAGTTACAAACAATGTGAAATAACAAACAAAATAGCACGGTTGGTTAAGAGACAATAAAACTGCAGCCATCCTCGCCGGCGCCATCAATCAGTCTCTACCATCTCCCGTTTTCTCATTAATTGGATTAGATCATGTGGGTTCTGGTTTGTAATTTCACTTCAAGATAAGGTGTGAGGAGTGGAGGTAAGAATAATGGATAAATCCAACCTGACAAAGTCAGTGAGGATGATATTGAAGGAAAAGAGAGTGAAGGATGAGGAGGAGAGCAAGGGCAGAAGAAGAGAGAGGACAGTTCCCCGTGTTCTGATTCGAGGACCATATGAACCCCAATTTGACCTTTGGCCTCTCAACATGTCCGGCCAGAATAGGGCTCTTGTGTTGAAGAAAAACACAGGTGGGCTTCTAAGCACACATAGGCTGTTTTTGGAACTCAAAACCCAACTAAAATCAACGACCAATATCCTAAACAAAGTTGACTGGTTAATAATGAAGTTTACCCACCGCTCAGGTAAATCACATCCCAATACGGCTATGCGATATCTATTAGGGGGCTCATGTTAACTCAGCATGGTTTCTTTTGGTCACGTGCACAGCTCCAGTTAGTATGGTCTAATGTGTTATCCAGTTGACTCAGATGACTGTATCAACAAGACCTGTTTCCTCTGCCCGTACGATGAATTAGGGTGACCCCCTTCGCCAGCAACCCCTTCGCCAGTAGTCCCCACCGGAGAGTCGTCACGGTTCCCAAAACAAGGTTCTAAAATATGTCCAGCTTCAATGGATGATACAACCTTCCTGTAATGTTAATGTCTACCTAGCAAGAGAAAGCAGAGAAGAGAGAGATGGATTGATAGGGAAAACATTTAGGGTCACTCTTGAAGGCTGGAGCGACGTACTGCTGGCTTTTGGCCCAGTGTTTGCCTTTGGTCCGGAGGAGCTTCTGCTCTCCTCCTCAAAAAGCTCTGGGATCTCAGGAGCTCTGTCTTGCTTACTTTCTCTCTCTCTTTTCTCACTCTCTCGCTCTCTCTCTCTCTTTATCTCTCTCTCTGGAGGCAAAGTATAACAAATAAACAAACATACAGTAGGCCCCGTGAGAGAGCTAGAGAAAGAGAGAGAATGAGAGAGAGAGAGAGAGAGAGCTGTTCCTGGCTGAGAAGTGATGTCTGGAGCTCCAGGTGGGTCCTGAGGTCCTGATTCCACTCCAGCAGCAGGCGGGAGAACAGAGAATGGAGAAGAGAGGAGGCACAGGAAAGGAGGGAAAAGAGAGATGGAAAAGAGAGATGGAGAACAGAGAATGGAGAAGAGAGGAGGCACAGGAAAGGAGGGAAAAGAGAGATGGAAAAGAGAGATGGAGAACAGAGAATGGAGAAGAGAGGAGGCACAGGAAAGGAGGGAAAAGAGATGGAAAAGAGAGATGGAGAACAGAGAATGGAGAAGAGAGGAGGCATAGGAAAGGAGGGAAAAGAGAGGCTGGAGAACAGAAATGGAGAAGAGAGGAAAGGAAAGGAGGGAAAAGAGAGATGGAAAAGAGAGATGGAGAACAGAGAATGGAGAAGAGAGGAGGCACAGGAAAGGAGGGAAAAGAGAGATGGAAAAGAGAGATGGAGAACAGAGAATGGAGAAGAGAGGAGGCATAGGAGGAGGCACAGGGAAGGAGGGAAAAGAGAGGCTGGAGAACAGAAAATGGAGAAGAGAGGAGGCACAGGAAAGGAGGGAAAAGAGATGGAAAAGAGAGATGGAGAACAGAGAATGGAGAAGAGAGGAGGCAGGAAAGGAGGGAAAAGAGAGATGGAAAAGAGAGATGGAGAACAGAGAGGAGAAGAGAGGAGGCACAGGAAAGGAGGGAAAAGAGAGGCTGGAGAACAGAGAATGGAGAAGAGAGGAGGCACAGGAAAGGAGGGAAAAGAGAGATGGAAAAGAGAGGCTGGAGAACAGAAATGGAGAAGAGAGGAGGCACAGGAAAGGAGGCTGGAGAACAGAAAATGGAGAAGAGAGGCACAGGAAAGGAGGGAAAAGAGAAGCTGGAGAACAGAAGAGGCAAACGTGCAGCAGAGAGGTTAGAAGAGAGAGGAGAGAGGTTAGAGGAGAGAGGTTAGGGGAGAGAGGTTAGAGAGAGAGGAGGTTAGAGGAGAGAGGTTAGAGGACAGAGATGGAGGAGAGAGATGGAGGAGAGAGATTAGAGGAAAGAGATTAGAGGAGAGAGGTTAGAGAGAGGAGAGAGTTGGAGGAGAGAGGTTAAAGAGAGGAGACAGGTTGGAGGAGAGAGGTTAGACAGAGGAGAGAGGTTAGAGGAGTGAGGAGAGAAGTTAGAGGAGAGAGGACAGAGATGGAGGAGAGAGGTTAGAGGAGAGAGGAGAGAGGTTAGAGGAGAAAGATTAGAGGAGAGAAAATGTATTAGAGGAGGAGGTTAGAGGAGGAGGAGAGTGTTTAGAGAATAGAGGAGATAGGAGAGAGGTTGGAGGAGATAGGAGAGAGTTTAGAGATTAGAGGAGATAGGAGAGAGGCTAGAGGAGATAGGAGAGAGGTTAGAGGAGAGAGTTTAGAGATTAGAGGAGATAGGAGAGAGGTTAGAGGAGAGATGAGAGAGTTTAGAGATTAGAGGACATAGGAGAGAGATTAGAGTAGATAGGAGAGAGATTAGAGGAGATAGGAGAGAGGTTTGAGGAGAGAGGAGAGAGTTTAGAGGAGATAAGAGAGAGGTTAGAGGAGATAGGAGTGAGGTTAGAGGAGAGATATTAGAGGAGATAGGAGAGAGGTTAGAGGAGCTAGGGGAGAGGTTAGAGGAGCTAGGAGAGAGGAGAGGTTAGAGGAGATAGGAGGTTAGAGGAGATAGAGAGAGGTTTGAGGAGATTTAGGAGATAAGAGGTTAGAGGAGATAGGAGTGAGGTTAGAGGATTTAGAGGAGATAGGAGAGAGGTTAGAGGAGCTAGGGGAGAGGTTAGAGGGAGCTAGGAGATAGGAGAGAGGTTAGAGGAGATAGGAGGTTAGAGGAGATAGGAGGGAGGTTAGAGGAGATAGGAGAGAGGTTAGAGGAGATAGGAGAGAGGTTAGAGGAGATAGGAGAGAGGTTAGAGGAGATAGGAGAGAGGTTAGAGGAGATAGGAGAGAGGTTAGAGGAGAGAGGTTAGAGGAGAGAGATTAGAGGAGATAGGAGAGAGGTTAGAGGAGAGAGGTTAGGGAGATAGGAGAGAGGTTAGAGGAAGAGGTTAGAGAAGAGAGAGAGAGTTTAGAGATTAGAGGAGATAGGAGAGAGGTTAGTGGAGAGAGGGGAGAGTTTAGAGTTAGAGGAGATAGGAAAGAGATTAGAGGAGAGATGAGAGAGGTTGGAGGAGATAGGAGAGAGGTCAGAGGAGATTAGGAGAGAGGTTAGGGTTAGAGGTTAGAGGAGATAGGAGAGAGGTTGGAGGAGATATGAGGTTAGGGAGATAGGGAGAGTTAGAGGAGATAGGAGAGAGAGGTTAGAGGAGATAGCAGAGAGGTTGGTGGGAGGTTAGGGAGATAGAGAGAGGTTAGAGGAGATAGGAGAGAGGTTAGAGGAGATAGGAGAGAGGTTAGAGGAGAGAGGTTAGAGGAGATAGGAGAGAGGTTAGAGGAGATGGAGAGAGGTTAGAGGAGAGGGGTTAGAGGAGATAGGAGGAGGTTAGAGGAGAGAGGTTAGAGGAGGTATGAGAGAGGTTAGAGGAGAGAGGTTAGAGGAGAGAGAGGTTAGAGGAGAGAGGAGATAGGAGAGAGGTTAGAGGAGATATGAGAGAGATTAGAGGAGAGAGGAGATAGGAGAGAGACTAGAGGAGAGAGGAGATAGGAGAGAGACTAGAGGAGAGAGGAGATAGGAGAGAGACTAGAGGAGAGAGGTTAGAGAGAGGTTAGAGAGAGAGAGACTAGAGGTGAGAGGTCAGAGGAGATAATTGAAAGGAAGAAAGGGTAGAGCAGTGAAGGAGAGGAGATGAGAGAGAAAAGAGTGAGGAGAAAAGATGAGGCGACAAGAGAGCGGCAGAGTTAGGAGTCAGTAGGAGTAAACAGAAAGAGTTAGTAACAAACCTCACCCACATGGGAGCTATCTGTCAACTATCCTCCACCCTCTCTCTAACCCCCCCCCAACACCCACACATTCTCTCCTCAACCCAAGAACCACTCTAGGACAGAACTCTGCCAAGTACCGAGCCACTCAGAGTGTAAAGTGAGTGCTTGGCACATCCAACCAGCCAAGGACTGGATTACTGCATGAGAAAACTATGTGAGTTGCTGCCTGCATAATGACCACCAGGGCAGGCAGCATACACACAGACGCTGCTCTTTACAATGATGTATCCTGCAGAAACTGTGGGAGCCCCTGGCCTTGACCTCGCCAAAATAAAGGAGCCGTAATAGTGTTGTGTGTACATGGTGTTACCACGTCGTAAATTTTAACCTTCCCTGCTGTGTGCTCGCCTGTGTGAAGTCGCCACGCCGTGCAGCTCGACAGTGACACACACTGCTGAGGCTGTCATCGGTTGTCTTACTTCACTGGAATGGTGTGAAGATGTGGCTTTGTTCACTCAGTTTGCTGTCTCCTCCCACAGTTGTCATTTTTCTCTCCTCCCCGATCTCTTTTCCCATCTGCTTGTCTCACATCCTTCTCCTTTATCTCAAACTTATTCCCACTCATTTCTCTCCTTCTTTCAATGGTGGGTTCAAGTCCATTGTGGTGGAACGGTTTCCACCCCTTATTCAACACCACTGACCCTGGTAGCACTTCCTGTCTGTGACTCATATCAACTCACAGAGGTCAATGTTCATACCACTGGACAGATGTCACAGTAAACCTAACCTGTAAACCAGACTCTACCTCTCACTTCCTTTCCCTCTCTCTCTCTCTCTCTCACACTCTCTACCTCTTTCTCCCTCTTCCTCTCTCCCTCTCTCTCTCTCCCTCTCTACCTCTTTCTCCCTCCATCTCTCTCCCTCTTTCTCTCTCTCTCACACTCTCTACCTCTTTCTCCCTCCATCTCTCTCCCTCTCCCTCTCTCCCCCATCTCTCTCTCTCTCCCTCTCTCCCCATCTCTCTCTCTCTCTCTCCCTCTCCCTCTCTCTCCCCATCTCTCTCTCCCTCTCCTCTCTCTCCCCATCTCTCTCTCTCCCTCTCGCTCTCCCCATCTCTCTCTCTCCCTCTCGCTCTCCCCATCTCTCTCTCGCCCTCTCCCTCTCTCTCTCTCTCCCCCTCTCTCTCTCTCTCTCCCCCCCTCTCTCTCTCCCCCTCTCTTTCTCTCTCCATATACAGTTCCTACCAGTAAAATGGAAAACCGCCGCTCTCCCAGGTTTCCTGGGTGATGGATGCAGCCTGGGCATGGTGCCCATGGAGGTACCTGCCCTCTGGGGAGGAATCCATTTTCAACTCCCCTCCTTTCTCCTCTCATTCCCCGTTCTCCCTGGGAGCCTCAGAGCCACACATAGGACCTGTTGTGTCACTCAAATACAGGGGCTGCTGTGCTAGCTCAAACAGTGCCGACTGAGGGGAGAACTGAAGAGGTAGGGAAAATGAGAGACTGAGGAAGAGAGTGAAAGAGAGAGAAATATATTACATAGAAGAGAGAAACAAAGAATACCTAAGGAGAGGAAAACAGCGGAAATGCAGAGAGAGAGAGAGAGATGGGAGAGGAGAGAGAGAGAGAGAGAGAGAGAGAGAGAGAGAGAGAGAGAGACGGAGAGAGAGACAGAGAGAGAGAGAGAGGAGAGAGAGACAGAGAGACAGAGAGACAGAGAGACAGAGGAGAGAGACAGAGAGACAGAGACAGAGAGACAGAGACAGAGACGGAGAGAGACAGAGAGAGAGAGCGAGAGAGAGAGAGAGAGAGAAAAACAGTCCCTCCCTCCTTCTCTGGAGTGGCACGTGGCGGAGGGTCATCACAAGATTCCAACCTCACACAAAGGAAGCCCACTGTGGCCCACTTGGTCTATTTTTAGCTGCACCAGTGCATTCTGGTCCAGGTGGAGGTGTATTAAGTAAGCTGGCTGAGCTCAGGCTGTAATCAGTGGGCCTCAGCTTTCACACACACATACACACACACACACGCTCTGACACTAGATGAATGAGCACTGTTTTTAGCCAAGCACACTGACTCTCTTTCACCATACATAAACCCTGTTGAAAAGAGCTTTTTTTTTACCTCAACTGGAGGCCTCTCTCATTGGATAGTATACACGGCAAAGGTACACTACTACCGTAAAGACAACACAGGTCTGTGAGTGTGTGAGTGTGTGTGTGTGTGTGTTAGTATGAGTGTGTGTGTGTGTGTGTGAGTGTGTTAGTATGAGTGTGTGTGTGTGTTAGTATGAGTGTCTGTGAGTTAGTATGAGTGTGTTAGTATGAGTGTGTGTGTGTGTTAGTATGAGTGTGAGTGTGTATGAGTGTGTGAGTGTTAGTATGAGTGTGTGTGAGTTAGTATGAGTGTGTGTTAGTATGAGTGTGTGAGTGTTAGTATGAGTGTGTGAGTGTGTGTGTGTTAGTATGAGTGTGTGAGTGTGTGTGTGTTAGTATGAGTGTGTGAGTGTTAGTATGAGTGTGTGAGTGTGTGTGTGTTAGTATGAGTGTGTGTTAGTGTGTGTGTGTGTGTGGCCGGCCCCTGGGCATGATGGATCTGAGGGTCTCTGATGTGTCTGACAGACTGAGCTGATGCTAAACAAGACATTATAATGTATATAAACACCATCTCATACAGTGGTCTCCTGAACAGTATTATGTCATTCCTTTACCAGTAGGAACTATGTCTGGAGTTGGACACATAAACTTCTCCAGTGCATATGTATATAAATATGTGTTTGTCATGAGTCGTCAACAGATTCATGGGCTCAGCATCTGGCTAACCGACCATACAGATCGGGTATTATGGGAAATGGGCCCCGGCTGGAGGAATGCTTTTCTGGTGATAAGGCTGAGGGAGAGAGGGAAAAGAGAGAAGAGAAGAGAGAGAGAGAGAGAGAGAGAGAGAGAGAGAGAGAGAGAGAGAGAGAGAGAGAGAGAGATGCTGGATCTTAAACACCACTATAACCCCTTGGCAGGTCTAAAAACCCATCGCTTCATGGTTACCAACAGCCGCCATCTCCTTCCACAACAGAGACAGTGGGTTTCAGCGGCTGTGAACTATGGGAAAAAATGTGCTAGAGTGTCTCTATAAACCCGGCAGGCCTCTCCACAGCAGAGCTTCAGATAGACAGTGAGCCATGGCCAGCTGCCCTCTGACTGGTCCTGTATGACAACACACAGCTGTGCCGCGGTGCACAGTGACAGAAAGGCGAGGTCGAGACATAACATGGCCTGGCCCAGGAGACGGTCTGGAACCATCGGCTGCAAGTGGAGGGATGGAGTATCAGTGTGGGACGGAGCCTGAGTAGACAGTGGAGAGAAAGGCTTTGTTTGAAAAGGAGAGACCTTATATGACATTAACAGTCTGCCACTGGATCGTATGTAGTGACCATTAATCAGAGGACACACAAACAGGGCTATTGGCCTGGCAAACATCCTGTGTGTGTGTGTTAAACTCCAGTTGTTGCTAGGGAACACAGGCAAAGTGCCAGGAGGGTAAAGTGTACAAGTCCATCACTAAAGTGAGTTACCTCTCTCTGTCTCTCTCACCCTCCATCTCCTTCTCTATCTCTCTCTAACTTCCTCCATCTCTCTGTCTCTCTCACCCTCCATCTCCTTCTCTATCTCTCTCTAACTTCCTCCATCTCTCTCCCTCCATCTCTCTCTCTGTCTCTCACTCCCTCCATCTCTCTGTCTCTCACTCCCTCCATCTCTCTCTCACTCCTTCCATTTTTCTCTCTCTCACTCTCTCCCCAGTGGGCCTCTCTATGTCTCTCACTCCCTCCATCTCTCTGTCTCTCACTCCCTCCATCTCTCTCTCTCTCTCTCCCTCCCCCAGTGGGTCTCTCTCTGTCTCTCTCTCCCTCCATCTCTCCCTCCCTCCATCTCTCTCTCTCCCTCCATCTCTCTCTCTCTCTCTCTCCCTCCATCTCTCTCTCTCTCTCCCTCCCTCCATCTCCCTCTCTCCCTCCATCTCTCTCTCTCTCTCTCTCCATCTCTCTCTCTCTCCCTCCATCTCTCTCTCTCCCTCCATCTCTCTCTCTCTCTCTCTGTCTCCCTCCATCTCTCTCTCTCTCTCTCACCCCATCTCTCTCTCTCCCTCCATCTCTCTCTCTCTCTCCCTCCATCTCTCTCTCTCTCCCCTCCATCTCTCTCTCTCTCTCTCTCTCCCTCCATCTCTCTCTCTCCCTCCATCTCTCTCTGTCTCTCTCTCCCCCAGTGGGTCTCTCTCTGTCTCTCTCTCCCTCCATCTCTCTCTCTCTCTCCATCTCTCTCCATCTCTCTCTCTCCCTCCATGTCTCTCTCTCTCTCCATCTCTCTGTCTCTCTCTCCCTCCATCTCCCTCTCTGTCTCTCTCTCCCTCCATCTCTCTCTCTCTCTCTCCCTCCATCTCTCTCTCTCTCCCTCCATCTCTCTCTCTCTCTCTCTCCTCCATCTCTCTCTGTCTCTCTCTCTCCCCCAGTGGGTCTCTCTGTCTCTCTCTCCCTCCTTCTCTCTCTCGCTCCCTCCATCTCTATCTCTCCCTCCATCTCTCTCTCTCCCTCCATCTCTCTCTCTCTCTCCATCTCTCTCTCTCTCTCACTCTCTCTCCCTCCATCTCTCTCTCTCTCTCTCCCTCCATCTCTCTCTCTGTCTCTCTCTCCCTCCATCTCTCTGTCTCTCACTCCCTCCATCTCTCTGTCTCTCCTCCCTCCATCTCTCTCTCACTCCTTCCATTTTTCTCTCTCTCTCTCTCCCCAGTGGGCTCTCTATGTCTCTCACTCCCTCCATCTCTCTGTCTCTCAGAAGAGGCATCTCTCTCTCTCTCTCTCTCTCTCCCCCCCAGTGGGTCTCTCTCTGTCTCTCTCTCCCTCCATCTCTCTCTCCCTCCCTCCATCTCTCTCTCTCCTCCATCTCTCTCTCTCTCTCCCTCCATCTCTCTCTCCCTCCATCTCTCTCTCTCTCTCCCTCTCTCTCTCTCCCTCCATCTCTCTCTCCCTCCATCTCTCTCTCTCTCTCTCTCTCTCTCCATCTCTCTCTCTCTCCCTCCATCTCTCTCTCATCTCTCTCTCTCTCCCTCCATCTCTCTCTCTCTCTCTCCCTCCATCTCTCTCTCCCTCCATCTCTCTCTGTCTCTCTCTCCCCCCAGTGGGTCTCTCTCTGTCTCTCTCTCCCTCCATCTCTCTCTCTCCATCTCTCTCTCTCCCTCCATCTCTCTCTCTCTCTCCATCTCTCTGTCTCTCTCTCCCTCCATCTCTCTCTCTCTCTCTCTCTCCCTCTCTCCCTCCATCTCTCTCTCTCTCCCTCCATCTCTCTCTCTCTCTCTCCCTCCATCTCTCCCTCCATCTCTCTCTCCCTCCATCTCTCTCTGTCTCTCTCTCTCCCCCCACTGGGTCTCTCTGCCCTCTCTCTCCCTCCCTCCATCTCTCTCTCTCCCTCCATCTCTCTCTCCCCTCCATCTCTCTCTCTCTCTCCCTCCATCTCTCTCTCACTCTCTCTCCCTCTCTCCCTCCATCTCTCTCTCTCTCCCTCCATCTCTCTCTCTGTCTCTCTCTCCTCCATCTCTCTCTCTCTCCCTCCATCTCTCTCTCCCTCTCTCCCTCCATCGCTCTCTCTCTCTCCCTCCATCTCTCTCTCTCCCTCTCTCCCTCCATCTCTCTCTCCCTCCATCTCTCTCTCTCTCTGTCTCTCACTCCCTCCATCTCTGTCTCTCACTCCCTCCATCTCTCTCTCTCTCCATCTCTCTCCCTCTCTCCCTCCATCTCTCTCACTCCCTCCATCTCTCTCTCTCTCTCTCTCTCTCTCTGTCTCTCACTCCCTCCATCTCTGTCTCTCAGGTTCCATCTCTCTCCCTCTCTCCCTCCATCTCTCCCTCTCTCCCTCCATCTCTCTCATCCCTCCATCTCTCTCTCTCTCTCTCTCTGTCTCTCACTCCCTCCATCTCTGTCTCTCACTCCCTCCATCTCTCTCCCTCTCTCCCTCCATCTCTCCCTCTCTCCCGCCATCTCTCTCACTCCCTCCATCTCTCTCTCTCTCTCTCTGTCTCTCATCCCTCCATCTCTGTCTCTCAGGATCTCTCTCTCTCTCCATCTCTCTCACTCCCTCCATCTCTCTCTCTCTCTGTCTCTCACTCCCTCCATCTCTGTCTCTCCTCCCTCCATCTCTCTCTCTCTCCTCTCTCCCTCCATCTCTCTCACTCCCTCCATCTATCTCTCTCTCTCTCCCTCCATCTCTCTCCCTCCATCTCTCTCTCCCTCCATCTCTCTCTCTCTCTCCCTCCATCTCTCTCTCTCTCTCCCTCTCTCCCTCCATCTCTCTCTCTCTCTCCCTCCATCTCTCTCTGTCTCTCTCCCTCCATCTCTCTCTCTCCCTCCATCTCTCTCTCCCTCTCTCCCTCCATCGCTCTCTCTCTCCCCTCCATCTCTCTCTCCCTCTCTCCCTCCATCTCTCTCTCTCTCTCCCTCCCTCCATCTCTCTCACTCCCTCCATCTCTCTCTCTCCCTCTCTCCCTCCATCTCTCTCCTCCCTCCATCTCTCTCTCTCTGTCTCTCACTCCTCCATCTCTGTCTCTCACTCCCTCCATCTCTCTCTCTCTCTCTCTCTCTCTCTGTCTCTCTCTCTCTCTCTGTCTCTCCTCCCTCCATCTCTGTCTCTCACTCCCTCCATCTCTCTCCCTCTCTCCCGCCATCTCTCTCACTCCCTCCATCTCTCTCTCTCTCTGTCTCTCACTCGCTCCATCTCTGTCTCTCACTCCCTCCATCTCTCTCTCTCTCCATCTCTCTCACTCCCTCCATCTCTCTCTCTCTCTGTCTCTCACTCCCTCCATCTCTGTCTCTCACTCCCTCCATCTCTCTCTCTCTCCCATCTCTCTCACTCCCTCCATCTCTCTCTCTCTCTCTCTCTCTGTCTCTCACTCCCTCCATCTCTGTCTCTCACTCCCTCCATCTCTCTCCCTCCATCTCTCCCTCTCTCCCTCCATCTATCTCTCTCTCTCTCTCCCTCCATCTCTCTCCCTCCATCTCTCTCTCCCTCCATCTCTCTCTGTCTCTCTCTCTACCCCAGTGTGTCTCTCTGTCTCTCTCTCCCTCCATCTCTCTCACTCTCTCTCCCTCTCTCCTCCATCTCTCTCTCTCTCTCCCTCCATCTCTCTCTGTCTCTCTCTCCCTCCATCTCTCTCTCTCCCTCCATCTCTCTCTCCCTCTCTCCCTCCATCGCTCTCTCTCTCTCCCTCCATCTCTCTCTCCCTCTCTCCCTCCATCTCTCTCTCTCTCCCTCCATCTCTCTCCCTCTCTCCCTCCATCTCTCCCTCTCTCCCTCCATCTCTCCTCTCTCTCCTCCATCTCTCTCCCTCCATCTCTCTCTCCCTCCATCTCTCTCTCTCTCTCCCTCCATCTCTCTCCTCTCTCCTCTCTCTCCCTCTCTCCATCTCTCTCTCTCTCCTCCATCCATCTCTCTCCATCTCTCTGTCTCTCTCCCTCCATCTCTCTCTCTCTCCCTCCATCTCTCTCTCCCTCTCTCCCTCCATCGCTCTCTCTCTCTCCCTCCATCTCTCTCCCCTCTCTCCCTCCATCTCTCTCTCTCTCTCTCTCCCTCCATCTCTCTCACTCCCTCCATCTCTCTCTCCCCTCTCTCCCTCTCTCCCTCCATCTCTCTCACTCCCTCCATCTCTCTCTCTCTGTCTCTCACTCCCTCCATCTCTGTCTCTCACTCCCTCCATCTCTCTCTCTCTCTCTCTCTGTCTCTCTCTCTCTCTGTCTCTCTCCCTCCATCTCTGTCTCTCACTCCCTCCATCTCTCCTCTCCCTCTCTCCGCCATCTCTCTCACCCTCCATCTCTCTCTCCCTCCATCTCTCTCACTCCCTCCATCTCTCTCTCTCTCTGTCTCTCACTCCCTCCATCTCTGTCTCTCCTCCCTCCATCTCTCTCTCCATCTCTCTCTCCTCCCTCCATCTCTCTCTCTCTCTCTCTCTCTGTCTCTCTCCCTCCATCTCTGTCTCTCACTCCCTCCATCTCTCTCCCTCTCTCCCTCCATCTCTCCCTCTCTCCCTCCATCTATCTCTCTCTCTCTCTCCCTCCATCTCTCTCTCCATCTCTCTCTCCCTCCATCTCTCTCTGTCTCTCTCTCTACCCCAGTGTGTCTCTCTGTCTCTCTCTCCCTCCATCTCTCTCCTCTCTCTCCCTCTCTCCCTCCATCTCTCTCTCTCTCTCTCTCCATCTCTCTCTGTCTCTCCTCCCTCCATCTCTCTCTCTCTCCCATCTCTCTCCCCTCTCTCCCTCCATCTCTCTCTCTCTCCCTCCATCTCTCTCTCTCTCTCCCTCCCTCCATCTCTCTCTCTCCCTCCATCTCTCTCTCCATCTCTCTCTGTCTCTCTCCCTCCATCTCTCCTCTCTCCCTCCATCTCTCTCTCCCTCTCTCCCTCCATCGCTCTCTCTCTCTCCCTCCATCTCTCTCTCCCTCTCTCCTCCATCTCTCTCTCTCTCTCCTCCCCTCCATCTCTCACTCCCTCCATCTCTCTCTCCCTCTCTCCCTCCAAATCTCTCTCAAGAGAGAAAAACATCTCTCTCTCCTGTCTCTCACTCCCTCCATCTCTGTCTCTCCTCCCTCCATCTCTCTCTCTCTCTCTCTCTGTCTCTCTCTCTCTCTCTGTCTCTCCTCCTCCATCTCTGTCTCTCCTCCCTCCATCTCTCAGAGAGAGAGAGAGATCTCTCTCCATCCCTCCATCTCTCTCTCTCTCTCTGTCTCTCACTCGCTCCATCTCTGTCTCTCACTCCCTCCATCTCTCTCTCTCTCCATCTCTCTCAGAGACCCTCCATCTCTCTCTCTCTCTGTCTCTCAGAGAGAGAGAGCGAGATCTCTGTCTCTCCTCCCTCCATCTCCTCTCTCTCCATCTCTCTCACTCCCTCCATCTCTCTCTCTCTCTCTCTTCTGTCTCTCACAAAGGAAGCCATCTCTGTCTCTCACTCCCTCCATCTCTCTCCCTCTCTCCCTCCATCTCTCCCTCTCTCCTCCATCTATCTCTCTCTCTCTCTCCCTCCATCTCTCCCTCCATCTCTCTCTCCCTCCATCTCTCTCTGTCTCTCTCACTAGATGTGTCTCTCTGTCTCTCTTCCCTCCATCTCTCACTCTCTCTCCTCTCTCCATCCATCTCTCTCTCTCTCTCCCTCCATCTCTCTCTGTCTCTCTCTCCCTCCATCTCTCTCTCTGTCTCTCTCTCCCTCTCTCCCTCCATCGCTCTCTCTCTCTCCCTCCATCTCTCTCTCCCTCTCCCCTCCATCTCTCTCTCTCTCTCTCTCCCTCCATCTCTCTCCATCTCTCCTCCCTCTCTCCCTCCATCTCTCCTCCCTCCATCTCTCTCTCTCTCTCTCTCTGTCTCTCACTCCCTCCATCTCTCTCTCTCTCTCTCTCTCTGTCTCTCACTCCCTCCATCTCTGTCTCTCAGTCCCTCCATCTCTCCCCTCTCTCCCTCCATCTCTCCCTCTCTCCCTCCAGTATCTCTCTCTCTCTCTCTCCTCCATCTCTCTCCCTCCATCTCTCTCTCCCTCCATCTCTCTCTGTCTCTCTCTAGTACCCCAGTGTGTCTCTCTGTCTCTCTCTCCCTCCATCTCTCTCCTCTCTCTCCCTCTCTCCCTCCATCTCTCTCTGTCCATCTCTCTCTCTCCTCCCTCCCTCCATGATCTCTCTCTCCTCCATCTCTCTGATCTCTGAGCTGTCTCTCAAGACATCTATAATCTCTCTCTCCCTCTCTCCCTCCATCGTCTCTCTCCTCATCTCTCTCTCCCTCTCTCCCTCCATCTCTCTCTCTCTCTCCCTCCCTCCCATCTCTCTCCAGTCCCTCCATCTCTCTCTGTCTCTCCATCCATCTCTCTCAGATTCCATCTCTCTCTCTCTCTGTCTCTCACCCATCTCTGTCTCTCATCCATCTCTCTCTCTCTCTCTCTCTGTCTCTCTCTCTCTCTGTCTCTCACTCCTCCATCTCTGTCTCTCCTCCCTCCATCTCTCTCCCCTCTCTCCCGCCATCTCTCCATCCCTCCATCTCTCCTCTCTCTGTCTCTCACTCAACCATCTCTGTCTCTCCTCCCTCCATCTCTCAGAGACATCTCTCTCACTCCCTCCATCTCTCTCTCTCTCTGTCTCTCAAAAATCCATCTCTGTCTCTCACTCCCTCCATCTCTCTCTCTCTCCATCTCTCTCATCTCTCTCTCTCTCTCTCTCTCTGTCTCTCACTCCCTCCATCTCTGTCTCATCCATCTCTCTCCTCTCTCCCTCCATCTCTCCCTCTCTCCCTCCATCTATCTCTCTCTCTCTCTCCCTCCATCTCTCTCCAGGATCTCTCTCTCCCTCCATCTCTCTCTCTGTCTCTCTCTACCCCAGTGTGTCTCTCTGTCTCTCTCTCCCTCCATCTCTCTCCTCTCTCTCCCTCTCTCCCTCCATCTCTCTCTCTATCTCCCTCCATCTCTCTCTGTCTCTCTCTCCTCCATCTCTCTCTCTCTCCCTCCATCTCTCTCTCCCTCTCTCCCTCCATCGCTCTCTCTCTCTCCCTCCATCTCTCTCTCCCTCTCTCCCTCCATCTCTCTCTCTCTCTCTCTCCCTCCATCTCTCTCACTCCCTCCATCTCTCTCTCCCTCTCTCCCTCCATCTCTCTCACTCCCTCCATCTCTCTCTCTCTCTCTCTCTCTCTCTCTCTCCCTCCATCTCTCTCTCTCTCTCTCTCTCTCTGTCTCTCTCTCTCTGTGTCTCTCACTCCTCCATCTCTGTCTCTCACACCCTCCATCTCTCTCCCTCCATCTCTCTCACTCCCTCCATCTCTCTCTGTCTCTCACTCCCTCCATCTCTGTCTCTCTCCCTACATCTCTCTGTCTCTCTCTGTCTCTCTCTCTCTCTCTCTGTCTCTCTCCCTCCTCTCTGTCTCTCACTCCCTCCATCTCTGTCTCTCACTCCCTCCATCTCTGTCTCTCTCCCTCCATCTCTGTCTCTCACTCCCTCCATCTCTGTCTCTCACTCCCTCCATCTCTGTCTCTCACTCCCTCCATCTGTCTCTCACTCCCTCCATCTCTCTCTCTCCCTCCAGCTCTGTCTCTCACTCCTCATCTCTGTCTCTCTCTCCCTCCATCTCTGTCTCTCACTCCTCCATCTCTGTCTCTCTCTCCCTCCATCTCTGTCTCTCTCTCCCTCCATCTCTGTCTCTCTCTCCCTCCATCTCTGTCTCTCCTCCCTCCATCTCCCTCCATCTCTGTCTCTCACTCCCTCCATCTCCCTCCATCTCTGTCTCTCACTCCCTCCATCTCTGTCTCTCATCCCTCCATCTCTGTCTCTCACTCCCTCTCTCTCTCACTCCCTCCATCTATGTCTCTCACTCCCTCCATCTCCTCCATCTCTGTCTCTCACTCCCTCCATCTCCCTCCATCTCTGTCTCTCTCCCTCCCTCCATATTCCTCCATCTCTGTCTCTCACCATCTCCCTCCATCTCTGTCTCTCTCACTCCCTCCATCTCCCTCCATCTCTGTCTCTCATCCCTCCATCTATGTCTCTCACTCCCTCCATCTCCCTCCATCTCTGTCTCTCCTCCCTCCATCTCCCTCCATCTCTGTCTCTCATCCCTCCATATCCCTCCATCTCTGTCTCTCACTCCCTCCATCTCCCTCCATCTCTGTCTCTCACTCCCTCCATCTATGTCTCTCACTCCCTCCATCTCCCTCCATCTCTGTCTCTCACTCCCTCCATCTCCCTCCATCTCTGTCTCCCTCCCTCCATATCCCTCCATCTCTGTCTCTCACTCCCTCCATCTCCCTCCATCTCTGTCTCTCACTCCCTCCATCTCAGTCTCTCTCTCCCTCCATCTCTGTCTCTCACTCCCTCCATCTGTCTCTCCTCCCTCCATCTCTGTCTCTCACTCCCTCCATCTCCCTTCATCTCTGTCTCTCACTCCCTCCATCTCTGTCTCTCACTCCCTCCATCTCTGTCTCTCACTCCCTCCATCTCTGTCTCTCTCTCCCTCCATCTCTGTCTCTCATCCCTCCATCTCTGTCTCTCATCTCCCTCCATCTCTGTCTCTCCACTCCCTCCATCTCTGTCTCTCTCCCTCCATCTCTGTCTCTCACTCCCTCCATCTCCCTCCATCTCTGTCTCTCACCCTCCATCTCCCTCCATCTCTGTCTCTCACTCCCTCCATCTCCCTCCATCTCTGTCTCTCACTCCCTCCATCTCTGTCTCTCACTCCCTCCATCTCTGTCTCTCACTCCCTCATCTCTGTCTCTCACTCCCTCCATCTCCCTCCATCTCTGTCTCTCACTCCCTCCATCTCTGTCTCTCACTCCCTCTCTCTCCCTCCATCTCTGTCTCTCACTCCCTCCATCTGTCTCTCACTCCCTCCATCTCTGTCTCTCACTCCCTCCATCTCCATCTCTGTCTCTCACTCCCTCCATCTCTGTCTCTCACTCCCTCCATCTCTGTCTCTCACTCCCTCCATCTCTGTCTCTCTCTCCCTCCATCTCTGTCTCTCACTCCCTCCATCTCTGTCTCTCTCCCTCCATCTCCTCCATCTCTGTCTCTCACTCCCTCCATCTCTGTCTCTCACTCCCTCCATCTCTGTCTCTCACCCTCCATCTCCCTCCATCTCCTCTCTCACTCCCTCCATCTCCCTCCATCTCTGTCTCTCACTCCCTCCATCTCCCTCCATCTCTGTCTCTCCCCTCCATCTCTGTCTCTCACTCCCTCTCCATCTCTGTCTCTCACTCCCTCCATCTCTGTCTCTCACTCCCTCCATCTCCCTCCATCTCTGTCTCTCACTCCCTCCATCTCTGTCTCTCACTCCCTCCATCTCCCTCCATCTCTGTCTCTCACTCCCTCCATCTCCCTCCATCTCTGTCTCTCACTCCCTCCATCTCTCTCCCTCTCTCCCTCCATCTCTGTCTCTCACTCCCTCCATCTCTCTCCCTCACTCCCTCCATCTCTCCCTCTCTCCCTCCATCTCCCTCCATCTGTCTCTCACTCCCTCCATCTCTCTCCCTCTCTCCCTCCATCTCTCTCCCTCCATCTCCCTCCATCTCTCTCCTCCATCTCTCCATCTCTCCCTCCATCTCCCTCCATCTCTGTCTCTCACTCCCTCCATCTCTCTCCCTCTCTCCCTCATCCCTCCATCTCTCCCTCCATCTCCATCCATCTCTGTCTCTCACTCCCTCCATCTCTCTCCCTCTCTCCCTCCATCTCTCCCTCTCTCCCTCCATCTCTGTCTCTCACTCCCTCCATCTCTCTCCTCTCTCTCTGTCTCTCTCTCTGTCTCTCCCTCTCCCTCCATCTCCCTCCATCTCTGTCTCTCACTCCCTCCATCTCTGTCTCTCACTCCCTCCATCTCCCTCCATCTCTGTCTCTCACTCCCTCCATCTCCCTCCATCTCTGGAATTTGCTACAAACACTTGACGGCATATAATCAGCACCTAACACCTCACACAGCATTTGTAGCTGGGATTTGTATGTTTTTTGATTGACAGATTTTTGGTGTAACCACACATTAACACACATATTCAGCAGCGAAACTTGATATACAGTAAACAAAAATATAAACACAACATGCAACTATTTCAAAGATTTTACTGACTCCCAGTTCATATAAGGATATCTATCAATTGAAATGAATTCATTAGGCCTTAATCTATGGATTTCACATGACTGTTGGTCACTCGTTTGCATAGAGTAGATCAGGCTGTTGATTGTGGCCTGTGGAATGTTGTCCCAGTCCTCTACAATGGCTGTGCGAACTGCCGGATATTGGAACAAGCTGTTGTAGACATCGATCCAGAGCATCCCAAACATGCTCAATGGGGGACATGTCTGGTGAGTATGCAGGTCATGGAAGAACTGGGACATTTTCAGCTTCCAGGAATTGTGTACAGATCCTTGCGACATGGGGCCGTGCATTATCATGCTGAAACATGAGGTGATGGAGGTGGATGAATGGCACGACAATGGGCCTCAGGATCTCGGCAGTGTTTCTATGTATTCAAATCAATAAAATGCATTTTTTTAAATAAAATGTTATTTAACCTTTATTTAACTATTTAACAGTTGGCCATCGAAGGTGAGCATTTGCACACTGAAGTCGGTTACGACGTCAAACTGCAGTCAGGCCAAGACCCTGATGAGGATTTTTTTTCTCTCAGGATGACGAGATGTGCTTCCCTGAGACGGTTTCTGACAGTTTGTGCAGAAATTATTTGGTTGTGCAAACCCACACTTTCATCAGCTGTCCGGGTCTCTGGTCTCCCGCAGGTGAAGAAGCCGGATGTGGAGGTCCTGGGCTTGCGTGATTATACATGGTTTGCAGTTGGGAGGCCTGTTGGACATACTGTCAAATTCTCTAAAACAACGTTTGAGGCAGTTTATGGAGAAATGAAAGTTTAATTATCTGGCAACCGCTCTAGTAGACATACCTGTAGTCAGCATGCCAACTGCACGCTCCCTCAAACCTTGAGACATCTGTAGCACATTTTAGAGTGTCTTTTTATTGTCCCCAGCTTCTTGATACCTGTTTTAGGTGGATGGATTACAGCTGAAGTCGCAAGTTTACATACACCTTAGCCAAATACATTTAAAGTCAGTTTTTCACAATTCCTGACATGTAATCCTAGTAAAAATACCCTGTCTTAGGTCAGTTAGATCACCACTTTATTTTAAGATTGTGAAATGTCAGAATAATAGTAGAGAGAATTATTTATTTCAGCTTGTATTTCTTTCATCACATTCACAGTGGGTCAGACGTTTACATACACACAATTAGTATTTGGTAGCATAGCCTTTAAATTGTTTAACTTGGGTCAAATGTTTCGGGTAGCCTTCCACAAGCTTCCCACAATAAGTTGGGTGAATTTTGGGCCATTCCTCCTGACAGAGCTGGTGTAACTGAGTCATGTTTGTAGGCCTCCTTGCTCACACACGCCTTTTCAGTTCTGCCCACACATTTTCTATAGGATTGAGGTCAGGGCTTTGTTATGGCCACTCCAATACCTTGACTTTGTTGACCTTAATCCATTTTGCCACAACTTTGGAAGTATGCTTGGGATCATTGTCCATTTGGAAGACACATTTGCGACCAAGCTTTAACTTCCTGACTGATGTCTTGAGATGTTGCTTCAATATATCTACATAATTGTCAATCCTCATGATGCCATCTATTTTGTGAAGTGCACCAGTCCCTCCTGCAGCAAAGTACCCCCACAACATGATGCTGCCACCCCCGTGCTTCACGGTTGGGATGGTGTTCTTCGGCTTGCAAGCCTTCCCCTTTTTCCTCCAAACATAATGATGGTCATTTTGGCCAAAACAGTTCTATTTTTGTTTCATCAGACCAGAGGACATTTCTCCAAAAAGTACGATCTTTGTCCCCATGTGCAGTTGCAAACCGTAGTCTGGCTTGTTTATGGCGGTTTTGGAGCAGTGACTTCTTCCTTCCTGAGCGGCCTTTCAGGTTATGTCGATATAGGACTCGGTTTACTGTGGATATAGATACTTTTGTACTGTTTCCTCCAGCATCTTCACAAGGTCCTTTGCTGTTGTTCTGGGATTGATTTTCACTTTTCGCACCAAAGTACATTCATCTCTAGGAGACAGAATGCGTATCCTTCCTGAGCGGTATGGCGGCTGCGTGGTCCCATGGTGTTTATACTTGCATACTATTTATTGTTTGTAAAAATGAACGTGGTACCTTCATGTGTTTGGAAATTGCTCTCAAGGATGAACCAGTCTTACGGAGGTCTCCATTTTTTTTCTGAGGTCTTGGCTGATTTCTTTTGATTTTTCCATGATGTCAAGCAAAGAGGCACTGAGTTTGAAGGTAGGCCTTGAAATACATCCACAGGTACGCCTCCAATTGGCTCAAATGATGTCAATTAGCCTATCAGAAGCTTCTAAAGCCATGACATCATTTTCTAGAATTTTCCAAGCTGTTTAAAGGTACAGTCAACTTAGTGTATGTAAACTTCTGACCCACTGCAATTGTGAAACAGTGAATTATAAGTGAAATAATCTGTCTGTAAACAATGGTTGGAAAAATGACTTGTGTCATGCACAAAGTAGATGTCCTAACTGGCTTGTCAAAACTATAGTTTGTTAACAAGAAATTTGTGGAGTGGTTGACAAACTAGTTTTAATGACTCCAAGCTAAGTGTATTTAAACTTCCGACTTCAACTGTATGTTGGCAAATGAGAAATGCTCACTAACAGGAATGTAAACAAATTTGTGCACAAAATTTGAGAGAAATAAGCTTTTTGTGCATATTAAACATTTCTGGGATCTTTTATTTCAGCTCAACATGGAACCAACATTTTACATTTATATTTCTGTTCAGTGTAGTATTAAATTAATAATACTTACTTTGAGAACATTTGCATATAAATGTTTGCATGTGAAAGGTGAGTAATTATACTTGAATTATGTTGTTATAATGCTATGTTTCTGCGTGTGAGAACATGAGTGTGCAGTGATATTTCTACAACGATCAAATGTTAGTAATTTATGCCTGGTGGTAGGCTATACGCTATAGGAACATTCACTTAACACACGTAAACCATTTCAAAGACTTGCGGACACCAAAAACGAGAGACGCAAAGGGCAACTCTTTACACTTTTTTTTGTGAAATAGTAGAACTCTTGAGAGGGTCAGCAACCAGTCTCTCCTGTGAAATGCAACAGTGGTGCTGAGGTCCTTGGAGAAATCTATTGAACAGTTAGACTGATAACATGACAGCCATTCGGTTGGTTATTCAGTGGTTTAGGATTGGAACTTGAGCACCACTTGGTCAATACTGTTGTTAAAGCCCAGAGAGACGACCACCGATCGCTTTGGTTTGTTATGGTCAATGGAAAGGTTTCCAATGTTTGCTCATTTAAAGCAGAGACCGTCCAGAATAATACAGAACTGTGAGAGGGACTTTGTTGCATTGCAGGTCTGTTGAGAAAAGTTTCAAAATGGCAGACTTCTTAGTATAGGACCAGGTGCTTTTGGTGACCAAATGACCGGACCAGTTGATAGGCTTTTGTGCTCTATTCCCTTGTATTGGCGTTCAAAGAAAGTCCATAACAGTTGAAAAGGATGATGAATGAGAACACCAAGCCAGAGCTAGAGGAAAGACCTGTGGCCAATGTGTGAATACTGTGCAACAGGTGCCTTCACTGTGAGGCTTACAGCCTGTATAGGTTTCCTGCAGTACTGTTGGCAGGAAAGAGCAAGTGCTTTCCATAGACAACAGCAGTAGTGGCACCACTTGCAGGTGTGACATTATTCCTCAACAGTGTCGTGAAATCTGGCAGATGATGTAGTTATCGCTGGAAAAATGTATGACTGTTGCACATATGGTTTTTCACTTGACAGTGTCTTGTAGCTAATATCTAAAGTTTAAAAAACTAAACTGAAAAAGGTGTTCAAAAGCATGCAGCTGAGAACAGGGTAAAGGGATCCTTTCAGATTAAAAAATAACTGTAGCAGCATTATTATCCCTCAGAAGAAAGTCATATCTTTTTCCCAGGGGGCCTATATTTGTAGATCAGGGATTGGGCAACTTGTGGGAGGGAGCCACAAAAAAAAAACAGAACTCATCGTGAGGGTCCGCATGGGTCTGCGTACCCAAATCCATACGAAATAACATTTCAAAAATTGCTGCAATTCTGCACATTTGGCCACAGTGCCTGGAGAAACTGTTGCTGTTTTAAAACAAGATTGCAGTAATTCTACACAGTTTGACCACTGGGCCTGGAGAAACTGTTGCTGTTTTAAAACAAGATTGCAGTAATTCTACACAGTTTGACCACTGGGCAGAGAAAAACATTAGCAGTTTAACAGCTAATTTCCTGCAATTCTACACATTTTTCCATAGGGTGGAGGCAAATGTTTGCTGTTTTTAATATGATAACTGATGATCAATGGGCCCCACCCTGGTCGGTAATTCCACCATGCTTACTACAAGTTTAGATAGCTGTCTAACTAGACTAACTTACAAATTGAAAAAAAAATATTACTGACATGGGCTAATTGAGTGACTGCGGATGCAAAAACAAATTTCGAATTTGCCCCAATGTATTTTATTATTCTAACTCTCGACAGTACGTTTTGAATTGGTCTGCAGGCCTACAAAAAGGGGGGCCGCCAGTGACCCATCCCTGCTGTAGATAACACTGTTGTAATAGAGATTGAACAATATTAGAAAGCGTAGGACGGTTGAGTATGTAAGATTAGAAAAGCTTGTACTTATCGTAACATACTATGCTGTCTGGAGACTACTTTTATAATAGAATCCTTAAGAATGATCAGCAGATTGTAAATCTCCAGGTCTGGCACAACACCGCCCTCTGGCGTCAGAGACGCAACACTGCGGGGTATTAAACCGGCTGGGTGGGTTACGCATGCGCGGAAGTTCAACGACCTGCACATTTCAAACCTTGGCGGCGGGTAGAAAAATAAATCTGACCGAGAAGAAAATACAATACAACAAAAGGATATAACTCAAACGTGCAAAGATGACAAGCACACTGAAAGGCATTACCCTGAAAGGCAGCGCTGAGCTTGTGGCCGAGTTTTTCTGTAAGTATTTCACCGACTTTTGCTTTATTTTCGCCTGATCAGAAAGGAAAGGCATGCAACATGACGATGGTTTTCTCTGCGGAAGCTATAGCCATCTAACGTTGTTACAACCATCGCATCCGTATTTTCCATGACGATAAGTCATATGTATGTCCTTACATCTGAGTTTGCTATGCTAATATATCCATGCGTGTGTAATTGTGCCCCTTCATGCATTATTGAGACAACAATATTGTTACTAGTTAACTAGCTAACCACCTAACGTTATGTCTGTCCCTGCAGCATTCGGGATCAACAGTATCCTGTACCAGCGAGGACTCTACCCACCGGAGACCTTCTCCCGAGTCGCCCAGTATGACATGAGCCTTCAACTCACCACTGACACCAAGCTGAAGAACTACCTGACCAACGTTGTGACACAGCTCAAAGGTGCAGTATGAAATAAACTCAGTTGAATGTAACGCACATGCGCAGAACGTTCTAATAAATGGGGGGCAGAGGTCAACACTGACAGACACTTTATAGCAGGACATCTAACCTTTGCTCCAGTCACTTGTGGGGCTATTAACCCTATGTTATTTCTCACAAGGTCAAATGAGGTGTCATATTTCACAACTTACTGTGTTGATTTTCTCAATTTTGATCAATGTTTTCGTTCCCTCAGAGATGCCAGTATGTCTGTTTCTGCTGTAGTTTGGTGTGTAAATTGCAGAGTAGCTGTTTGACTGACTTGTATCTCTGTGTTGCAGAGTGGCTGTTTGACTGACTTGTATCTCTGTGTTGCAGAGTGGCTGTTTGACTGAGTATCTCTGTGTTGCAGAGTGGCTGTTTGACTGACTTGTATCTCTGTGTTGCAGAGTGGCTGTTTGACTGCACAGTGCAGAAGCTAGTCCTTGTTATCACATGTCTGGAGACTAGTGAGGTGCTGGAACGGTGGCAGTTTGACATTGAGTGTGACAAGAGTGCCAAGGAGATCAGGTACGGTAGGATACTTCAGCAGCAGTGGTACCTGACCACCACAAACACAAATATGTGACGGCCTTTGTGTGTCTCTTCTCTCAGCGCTCCCAGGGAGAAGTCCATCAAGTCCATCCAGGATGAGATTCGCTCAGTCATCAGACAGATCACCGCCACTGTCACCTTCCTACCCCTGCTGGAGACTGCCTGTGAGTAGTGTGTGTGTGTGAGAACCAGTGTTTCCATTGGCTGTTAAGGGCCTGCTTTTGGCCAATAAAAAAACAAACATAAAAGCCAACAAATAAGCACATTTCTGGATGCTTTGTTGCCAAGCAAATATCCCGATGAAAATAAAAACATTTTATAAATCAGTTTTGCCGTGCAGAGGTTGGTTCAGGTTGTCTTTCAATGAAATAAGCTCTCTACTCTCCCTGCCTGTCTGTCTGGAGCTTGACTTAGCAACCTGCAACATTCTATCAATTTGTACCTGACTGCAAGTGTTCCCGCCTATTGCGTTCGTGACAGACAGTTGTTTACAGGCGGGAAGTTTTCCGGTATTTTATGACGTTGTTGCTAGATTCATCTCCCTAAAAAGATCATTTCCAGAAATGTCATATGTGTCCACCCTGGAGGATTATTTAGATAAAGCAATCTTCCTCAAGTAGTTACCTTTTATTTTATAAAAACAAATCAACCTAGTTAGTTTTACTAGCTACTGTACCAAGGATGGAGGCATCTACAAGTGGGAAAATAAATATTCTGACCTAAACACTGAAACTAAGGATAATGACAGATGGAGGGAGATGTGCAAGAAGCTAATGTTCACTTGGAAGGCTCATTCCTCTTCATCAGTGTTTATGGGCACATAAAGGGACTGCATTAAATGGATTTATATTTTATCGTCTAAAATCTGGTCGGACGTTTGACCGGCACATATTCTTCTTAACAGAAATGTTCCTAATGCGCCTTGATAACCCCTGAATTTTGACCCCTCTCCCCAGGTGCCTTTGACCTCCTCGTTTACACCGACAAGGACCTAGAGGTGCCCGACAAATGGGAGGAGTCGGGCCCCCAGATCATCGACCAATCGGAGGAGGTTCGTCTGCGTTCCTTCACCACCTCCATCCACAAGGTCAACAGCATGGTGGCCTACAAGAGGGCCAACTCAGCCTAGAGCCTTGACCTCTAACCTGCCGCCTCCTGTACATAGTTATCGCTCAATGCCACATCTTCCCTGCCGAATACAACAAGGAACGTTGGAGATTGACTACAATTGATCTACAAATCATAATCCATAGTAATTTAGGATCCAATGTGATTTGTAGGTCAGCCAGTCTGCAGTCGCCGACTGCCATCTCAAACGCGCACAATGGCTATGAGATAATATATACTACGCTTACCCTTTCCTGCCTCCGCCTCTCATATCTCTCCCTCTCTCCCCTGTATATCTAAAGTCCTTTATACTGATTATTCTGTTGTGTCATTTTCTCTGTGTATTGGGGAGGCCTTGTTCTTCCTGACTCACTGCTTTGATGTAAATATATTGCCTGTCAATGGTCACCGATCTCTTTTGGTCCAATGCATTTACTTCCTTCTGAACTTTACCTTGTGATCTATCCAGTACTGAGCCTCGCTGTTTTAGAAGCTAGTGTTTTGTGTGTTGTATTTTTAAGAAATGTCCCTACAATATATAAACGTTTACCATTTGATCATCAAGTCCGTGTTTTACCACTGCGATGGACCAGACGGTGGCGGCGTAACCCGGGTTTCCGTCCCGGGTGGATATCCGCCATCTATCTCTACATGTTAAATGAATGGTTATTTCGACCAGTGTGACGTTATATCCAAAGTTTGCACAGATGACCGAGCACAAAGATAAGAAGCAGTATCCTTTAATGGGATGTACCATTCAACTTGTCTCACAGTGTTCATCAGTCAACAGGGGGACAGATGTCTAATCTATTTCTATAGGAGAAACCCTTTCTGAATGTCATCACCTCAGCCTCCTAACAACCAACAGGTCCTGTGACCTCTATACTGTGGCTGTTCATAGTTATCTTTATAGGGGCCGTGCCTTCACATGCAACACACAGGTCTATCATTGGTGGAGAAGCAACACATGATCTGTTTTGACCAATCAGACACCAATGCACAGGGACAAGTATACAGTTACAGAGACTTCTTTAAGTACACAATACAACCACAGGAACCACATACATCTGCAAGGAGAAAAGTGCTTCAGTTCGGACAAGGTTAAGTCCAATTTTAGTTTCACGCGAATGACAGTGATACAGTCCACATGTCTGTTCGTGACAACTACTATAGTATATTATGTGTGAATTTAAGAGGTTTGGAAAATGGAAAGTCATTTTCTTACAGAAAGGTGAGTGGGTGGTTTAGCAGTCCTGTATTGGAAAGAATATAAAAACGAATTAATCCCCTTTTACATTTTCCATGAGAAAGATTATTGTTTTGTTTGAAATGCAAAGGACCTTAAAGTGCAAATATATTTTAGGCTTTGGGGTCAAGTGCTCCTTTCAACTCTAAAGACGCCCGGCCTTACACATTAAACAGGTTTAAGAAGGGAAGCATTATCAGAATTATCAGGGGGGTCAGGAGCTGGTCCATTATCAGGGGGGGGTCAGGGAGCTGGTCCATTATCAGGGGGTCAGGGAGCTGGTCCATTGTCAGGGAGCTGGTCCATTATCAGGGGGTCAGGGAGCTGGTCCATTATCAGGGGGGTCAGGGAGCTGGTCCATTATCAGGGGGTCAGGGAGCTGGTCCATTATCAGGGGTCAGGGAGCTGGTCCATTATCAGGGGGGTCAGGGAGCTGGTCCATTATCAGGGGGGTCAGGGAGCTGGTCCATTATCAGGGGGTCAGGGAGCTGGTCCATTATCAGGGGGGTCAGGAGCTGGTCCATTATCAGGGGCTGGTCAGGGAGCTGGTCCATTATCAGGGGGTCAGGGAGCTGGTCCATTATCAGGGGGGTCAGGGAGCTGGTCCATTATCAGGGGGGTCAGGGAGCTGGTCCATTATCAGGGGGGTCAGGGAGCTGGTCCATTATCAGGGGGTCAGGGAGCTGGTCCATTATCAGGGGGTCAGGGAGCTGGTCCATTATCAGGGGGGTCAGGGAGCTGGTCCATTATCAGGGGGGTCAGGGGCTGGTCCATTATCAGGGGGTCAGGGAGCTGGTCCATTATCAGGGGGTCAGGGAGCTGGTCCATTATCAGGGGGTCAGGGAGCTGGTCCATTATCAGGGGGGTCAGGGAGCTGGTCCATTATCAGGGGGTCAGGGAGCTGGTCCATTATCAGGGGGGTCAGGGAGCTGGTCCATTATCAGGGGGTCAGGGAGCTGGTCCATTATCAGGGGGTCAGGGAGCTGGTCCATTATCAGGGGGTCAGGGAGCTGGTCCATTATCAGGGGGTCAGGGAGCTGGTCCATTATCAGGGGGGTCAGGGAGCTGGGCCATTATCAGGGGGTCAGGGAGCTGGTCCATTATCAGGGGGGTCCATTATCAGGGGGGCCAGGGAGCTGGTCCATTATCAGGGGGGATCAGGGAGCTGGTCCATTATCAGGGGGTCAGGGAGCTGGTCCATTATCAGGGGGGGTCAGGGAGCTGGTCCATTATCAGGGGGTCCATTATCAGGGGGTCAGGGAGCTGGTCCATTATCAGGGGGTCAGGGAGCTGGTCCATTATCAGGGGGTCAGGGAGCTGGTCCATTATCAGGGGGGTCAGGGAGCTGGTCCATTATCAGGGGGTCAGGGAGCTGGTCCATTATCAGGGGGGTCAGGGAGCTGGTCCATTATCAGGGGGGATCAGGGAGCTGGTCCATTATCAGGGGGGGGAGCTGGTCCATTATCAGGGGGTCAGGGAGCTGGTCCATTATCAGGGGGTCAGAGGGACCATTATCAGGGGGTCAGGGGAGCTGGTCAGGGGAGCTGGTCCATTATGAGGGACTATGAGGGGGGGGCAGGGGCTGGTCCATTATCAGGGGGGGATCAGGGGCTGGTCCAGGGGGATCAGGGAGCTGGTCCATTATGAGGGACTATTGGGGGGGGGGTCAGGGAGCTGGTCCATTATCAGGGGGAGGGGATCAGGGAGCTGGTCCATTATCAGGGGGGGGATCAGGGAGCTGGTCCATTATCATGGGGGGATCAGAGCTGGTCCATTATCAGGGGGTCAGGGAGCTGGTCCATTATCAGGGGGAGCTGGTCCATTATCAGGGGGGGACCAGCTGCCATTATCAGAGGGGATCAGGGAGCTGGTCCATTATCCCTGGTCCATTATGAGGGACCCTGGTCCATTATCAGGGGAGGGATCAGGAGCTGGGTCATCCATTGCATCAGGGAGCTGGGCTGTTGGGAGCTGATTGATATGGAGGGAGGATGGGCTGGTCCATTATGGGGACCAGCTGCCTGATGGAGCTCATAATGGGGTCATCTGTGCATCAGAGGAGGCTGTTGGGACGAGATACATGTGATTTCAATGTCTTTGATACCGTTCCAGCCATTACAATGAGCCCGTCCTCCTGTAGCTCCTCCCACCAGCCTCCTCTGCTGTACATACAAAACGGGTTATTTTGGAAATGTGAATCACACCTATCATATCACAGGATGGCAGTGGAATCTTCTAGAACACACGTCTTTGGCTCCTTTGGCTCAATGCGTAAAAATACACGGGTGAATGGATGGTCCAGGAAAGTTTTCACAGCAGAGACGTGTGTGTTCTCAACATGAAACTTGACCTTACAGTATAGAAATTGAATAAATATATAAAACAAATAAATATGCAATAGGTAAGACGAGTGATCGTTACATAAGATGAACGTTCTCTCAAAACCTTTGTGTTGTGAGTGTGTGGTGTGTGAGTTTGCGCTGGTATTACTAACAAGCTTATGATTGTGGTGCTTTATGGTGGGTAAAAGTAAGTTTTATCTATACCGTTACATTATTTCCATTCCAGCCATCGCAATGAGCTAAGACCTGGGTTCAAATAGTATTTGTAATCTTTCATTGAGCTGCTTGGTACAACGGAACCAATGCAATAGTCTGAAAAGTACAAATCCTGCCCGACCATCTGGCACTCCAGACGGGCTCAAAATATTTGAGAGATTTCAAATAATATTTGAACCCAGGTCTGTCTTTTCTCTGGTGGCATATTGATCCCTTGGTGCTCAGTAGGCCGATAGTAGCCACAGGCACGCGCCACACACACACACACCTTCAGTGTTCTTCCTCCGACTGAGAGATATAATATAGTGACTCCTCCTTCATGTAGCAAGTTGACTTTGTGCACAAAAATAAAAAGAAAGACTATGGTAATAAATATAGCTTAGTGTTGATGTTGTCTTAGGGTGGTGGAGGGATAGTGGGGATGGAGGGATAGTGGGGATGGAGGGATAGTGGGGATGGAGGGATAGTGGGGATGGAGGGATAGTGGGGATGAAGGGATAGTGGGGATGGAGGATAGTGGGGATGGAGGGATAGTGGGGATGGAGGGATAGTGGGGTGGTGAGGGATAGTGGGGATGGAGGATAGTGGGGACGGAGGATAGTGGGGATGGAGGATAGTGGGGATGGAGGGATAGTGGGGATGGAGGGATAGTGGGGATGGAGGGAATAGTGGGGGTGGAGGGATAGTGGGGATGGAGGGATAGTGGGGATGGAGGGATAGTGGGATGGAGGAATAGTGGGATGAAGGGATAGTGGGGATGGAGGGATAGTGGGGTGGAGGGATAGTGGGGACGGAGGGATAGTGGGACGGAGGGATAGTGGGGATGGAGGGATAGTGGGGATGGAGGGATAGTGGGGATGGAGGGATAGTGGGGATGGAGGGATAGTGGGGATGGAGGGATAGTGGGGACGGAGGATAGGACCGGAGGAGGGATAGTGGGGACCTGAGGGATAGTGGGGACGGAGGATAGTGGGGACGGAGGGATAGTGGGGACGGAGGGATAGTGGGGACCG
Source organism: Oncorhynchus tshawytscha (assembly GCF_018296145.1). NCBI lineage: Eukaryota > Metazoa > Chordata > Actinopteri > Salmoniformes > Salmonidae > Oncorhynchus > Oncorhynchus tshawytscha. Next base: position 20,894 of record NW_024608795.1, on the reverse strand, counting down.
GAGGGATAGTGGGGACGGAGGGATAGTGGGGACGGAGGGATAGTGGGGATGGAGGGATAGTGGGGATGGAGGGATAGTGGGGATGGAGGGATAGTGGGGATAGTGGGGACGGAGGGATAGTGGGGACTTGAGGGATAGTGGGGATGGAGGGATAGTGGGGATGGAGGATAGTGGGGATGGAGGGATAGTGGATGGAGGGATAGTGGGACGGAGGGATAGTGGGGACGGATAGTGGGGATGGAGGGATAGTGGGGATGGAGGGATAGTGGGGAGGAGGGATAGTGGGGATGGAGGGATAGTGGGATGGAGGGATAGTGGGGATGGAGGGATAGGGATGAAGGGATAGTGGGGATGGAGGATAGTGGGGGGATAGTGGGGACGGAGGGATAGTGGGGATGGAGGGATAGTGGGGGTGGAGGGATAGGATGGAGGATAGTGGATGGAGGATAGTGGGGATGGAGGATAGTGGGGGAGGGATAGTGGGGACAGAGGGATAGTGGGGATGGAGGGATAGTGGGAGGGATAGTGGGGGGATGGAGGGATAGTGGGGATGGAGGTGGGGATGGAGGGATAGGGGGATAGGGATAGGGATGGAGGGATAGTGGGGATAGGAGGGATAGTGGGGATGGAGGGATAGTGGGGATGGAGGGATGGAGGGATAGTGGGGATGGAGGGATAGTGGGGTGGAGTGGGGATGGAGGGATAGTGGGGACGGAGGATAGTGGGGACCGGATAGTGGGGATGGAGGGATAGTGGGGATGGAGGGATAGTGGGGTGGAGGGGGATAGTGGGGATGGAGGATAGTGGGGATGGAGATAGTGGGGACGGAGGGATAGTGGGATGGAGGGATAGTGGGGGTGGAGGGATAGTGGGGATGGAGGGATAGTGGGATAG